>NC_142359.1:22065963-22363463 GCF_059441175.1 Urocampus carinirostris
GACACATTTTCCATGATGAGTGTTTTTTCAAGCTAGTTTCATTCCTGCACAAAGCACAGTTACATTAAACTTGGGTGTCCTCCTCAATATGTACATTCCGCGTGTCTCACTCTTACATTTACTGCTCGGGTGCCCCTAGTGACCGTTAGAAAAATGCATAAATTATCCGCATCAATGAACAAGCCGCAGGGTTGAAAGCTTGAGAAAAAAAGTAGCGACTTATAGTCCAAATTAACCATCCATCTATAGATCTATATATTGCTATAGCGATAGATCGCTCTATTGATAAATCATTCTATTAATCAATCTATTTGACATGCAGTCAGGGGAGGCGGATATCAATATCCATCTATAGATCTGTTGATCCATCTTTAGGTCTATCTATTGATAGAGCAAACTTTCTATCAAGATATTTATTTGGCATGCAGTCAGATTTTTTATCTATCAATCAATAGGACTATTTATATATCCATTAATCCATTTACAGATATGTCTATCAATCGATCAATCCATCCAAAGATCTATTTATCAATAGATCCATGTAATTAAACTATCTACAGATCGATATGTCAATTGACGATTGATCAATCTAGCTATCTCTAGTCAAGTCAAGTTTATTTTTTTAGCCCTTAATCACAGACTATTATTACACCATCCCCTGATCTAAAACCTACATGAGGGCAAGGAAAAATTCAAAAACCTCAAAATGAGGAAAATGAAGAAACCTTGAGAAGGAACCGCTATCGATCTTTCCATTTCTCTCTCTATCCAAAGTTAGAACTGCAACTCAAAGGTAATTGCTTTTAAATGTCACTTTTTCATTAATACGTATAAAAGTAGTCCATGCAACACAAAAGCAAGAAGTCCAGTACTCACCCGAGGCTTATAACTTTTGACCTTGACACCGAAGCACAAAAGTTGGATTTGCGAGCGGAAAACCGAACCCTCCTTTATATAATCCCGCTCCTTTTTTAATAAGGTAATCCACTTATCAGTGAGCAACTATTGCATGGTGCGTAAGAGTCAGTGAATGTCAGGGTGAGCGTTTCGGAGTGTGTTCTCAAACATGCCCAAAGTACACGCAGAGAAAGTGAACGAATGGTTGTGTACACATTTGTTCAGTTTCTCTAACCCGGGGTTAAAAAGTGCTTTGCTCTATCGACTTGGAAGTCAGGAAAACCTCACACTTTACAGACAAAACCAGAACGGGGTGTTGACCGGCAGGAAACGCATAATTGAGGTGCAGTAGTTTCAAATCAAAACGGGGGAGTTCCTTAATGCATATTATGAAATTCAGTGCTTTAAAAAGGGACGAGGATTTTAACGTTTTGCTTTAATTCTGACATTTCGAAACCTGTTCGTCATTTTTTTTAACCGAATGCGGCCCACTACTCAAAAACCTTGCCCACCCACGACCTAATGTATAACGAATCTTAAGTAAGGAACACAATCTGGTACTTAGTATTATTTCGTTTCCATTTGTTTGGATGAGTTATGATTTCTGATAATTAATTTATTGTGCAGTGAGTTGGGTGTGTTGTTTTTAACTTGGCTATTTATTATTTTATGTTAAATTAATGTCTAAATTCTGTATTGGTTTTGACTCGTCCTTTAATTCCTATTTATTAAATTAGCCAGTACTGTCTTTTTGTTTTTTTGTTGTTTTCCCAAAATCACTTTAAAAGGACGGTT
Organism: Urocampus carinirostris; assembly: GCF_059441175.1. Lineage (NCBI taxonomy): Eukaryota > Metazoa > Chordata > Actinopteri > Syngnathiformes > Syngnathidae > Urocampus > Urocampus carinirostris. Next base: position 22,067,656 of record NC_142359.1, read on the forward strand.
TCAGATTTTTGAGTTTTTCCTTGCCCTCGTGTAGGTTTTAGATTAGGGGATGGTGTAATAATAATCTGTAGCTTGCAATAATCTGTAATAATAGTCTTTAGTGAGCTGCAGTACACGATGCAATAACAAGTTAGTGTCCCTTCTCAAGGTTTCTTCATTTTCCTCATGCTGAGGTTTTTAAGATTGTCCTTGCCCTCATGTAGGTTTTAGATCAGGGGATAGTCTGTGGTCTGTGCAGCCCTTTGAGACCCGTTGTGATTAAGGGCTAAAAAAATAAACATGACTTGACTTGACTAGTGCACCTGAAAACGAGAGCTAAAAAGCACAAGGAAGAATACAAACTACGAACACTCAAAGTGACCAAGATTTGCACAGAAAGGAAAAAAAAACATTGAAATATAAAGATTTGAAGGAAATAAGAAGAGACAAAAGGGTTAAACACAAAGAAGAAACGAAAAATGAAGAGAAACAATTAAAATAAGGGAAAAAAGAATGGGAATTAAAAGTCAAGTCAAGTCCTGTTTATTTGTATAGCCCTTAATCACAAAGAGTTTCAAAGGGCTGCACAGGCCACAGATTATTGCAAACCACAAACTAATATGACACCATCCCCTGATCTAAAACCTACATGAGGGCAAACACAGATATTGTCAACATAAAATATAGAAAACCTACAAAAAGTGGAAAAAAAAACAAAACAAAAAAGAAAAACAAAAATGAAAAAAGGGAAAAATGAAAGATAAATAAAAAAAGGCAAAATCAAGAATTGAAAAATAAAAACGCAAAAAGAAAGACAAAAAAGGAGTGAGGAAAAAAAAGAATAACATAGAAAAAAGCTGCAAGATGGCAGACAATTTGTATTCTTATGTGAAATGAATACAAATTATTCTACTTACTATCAGTAGAATTTTCCACACTTATATGATAGTTCGTGTATGTTTGCTTATGATTCAAATAATACGTTTTTTTTAAAGTAGCTTTTTTTATACCACTAAGAGGCGCTAAATAATACACAATGTCTCTTTAAACAATGTGTTTTTTTTAAATGATGTTTTCAAAACCACAAAGAGGCAGTAATAAATACACACAGTCCCTCAATTGACAAAAAGTGTATTAATTGACAATTTAACAGATACAAAACCGAAAATGGGATCTTGAAGTAGTAAATGAGCCTTTATTAGAAACATAAAATGTTTAGTGTTGGTGTGTGGGGGGGAAAAGAGCACAAAGAAACATCAAAGCCATCTCATAAATGATGAACGTGATAAATGAGGATTTCATCACCAACAGCAGTCTATTGCTTATTCATGACAAAAAAATAACTATCAAGCTACATTTCTATATGGAGTCTACGTCCTAAAGTTGATCAATTAGCGCCTGTTAGCATGTTACCATTTTCCCTGTTTGCTAGTAGTGTAAAACACTTGAGTGACAGCGAACTGCTGCGTCCAGGTGGGCCTTTGTGTGCTACACCACGTTATCATGTTTCGTGTTAAAGATGTTACCCTAAAAAGTAATCTTGTGGTTGTAAGAATTGTTGTGAAAATAATCATAATATGTCATAACTACAGGGTCTGTCCTGATAAGATGCTGTCTTTAAAGGTAATCCCCATATAAACAAGCAAAACGTGAAGAAATTGTACATGGTTTTTGCATACAATCTATACATATTTAATCGGTATATTCCAATTATTTTTAGAGATTATGCATTTTGAAGAAAACATGTCTTGTTTTTGTTATCCTGAGCTGTGACGTCATCGGAGGAACACCAAGACCCTAGCGAACAAGTCGCCATATTGTTTTACATGGTAATTAGACAAATAAGTGACGAGTGTTTTAAGCGATCGGTCGCTAACCGGGACCGATCATCGTAAGGCGGTCACAGCATCGAAGGAAAAACGCGAGTTTGGCCGACCAAAAAAAGTGCAGTGAGAAGCCAGGCTAACCGGGAACCAACCATGAAAAGCGGTAAAAGCTGCGGTGATCAACGCGGAGCCATCCGGGGATGAATAAATCAAGGAACACAGCAAAAACGGCGCTCATGCTAGGCTGGCCGAACGAAAAACACGAAGTGAGCAGCTGAACTACTAATGAAAAGCGGCAATGGCTACATACATGGTGGAGTGGGATGTGTAAACCAAGGAACACGGCAAATCCGGCGCTGACGCCAGGAAACACGAAACGAGCAGCCAGGCTTACCGAAAACCAACAACGAAAAGCGGTAAATGCTACAATGCCAAACTCGACTCCAGCCAGGAATGAACGAACCAAGGTACACGGCAAAACCACCAGGCTAGCCAACTACAAAAATACGCATTGAGGAGCCAGGACAACAGGAAACCAACAACGGAAAGCGGTAATGGCTACGACAAAAAAAACGGGACGCCAGCCAAGAATAAACAATCCAAGGAATACGGCATAACCAGCTCTAACGCCAGGCTAGCCGATCCCAAAAAACACAAATTAGGCGGCCAGGCTAACCGGAAACCCACAACAAAAGTGGCAACGGCCACAGCGATAACGCAAAGCCGGCCAGGAATAAACAAAGGGACACGGTAAAACTGGTGCTAACACCTTGTTGACTAGCCAAACAACAAAAGGTGGGCAGCCAACGAGCACCAAGCGGGAGCAAACAAAACAGGAAATTCCTCCGCATCTACAGACGCTAACGGAAGGCTAGCCGGACCACAGAAACACATGCGATAAAAAACACAAACAAAAAGCCACATTCTCTAACCTAAAAGGAGGCGAATACAGTGTAACTAATGCTTTAATTTCTCCAAGCAGAAATGAGCGGTATGCAATCGCCATTCACTACACTCACCGTCCGTTTCGGAGCTGACTTTAATGTTGTGTTAACGGGATTCGCCATTTTGAAAGTGTTGTGTTCCCTCAATGACGTCACAGCTATACACCAAATAAGCCAGATAGGTCAACTTTGAGTCTAAATTTCTCGAGCCCCACGGAGTATTTCACAACATATTGGCATAATTGTGGGGAGGAACACTACACATTCTGTGCCTAATTGAAATTCCGTCAGGAATACCTTTAAACGAGGATAAACAAGGAGTTGATTTACGTTCCCAAAAATCATCATTATAATATTAGCAAACCCCTTTAAAAACTTTGAAATTGCAGTAAAAATGATTAAATATGTGAAATCTCACATTTGGATAGATTTCAAACTGAGGTGTACTGTCGTAGTACTTATAACCAATACACCAAAAGAAATACTCCAGAAATATCCACGTATGGCGAGGTTAAAAAAAAAAGCAGTAACCCCATGGCAGAGTGGATATTTCTTAAAAGACCTTGACACCCGAATTTTTTTGATTGCTTTGCTGCAATAATTTTAAGGTTGATGAAGTCACTTCCTGTACAGATGGCTTTCAACATGTAGCACCAAGTCCAATCAACACGTATCACACACATACTGCTTGACAAGTCATCAAGAACTCCGGCACGTCACCACGGTGACGAGGACATTCAACTCGTTGTCAAATTAAAACCAAAGGTAGAGTAAAGTCAACACTGGTACATCGTTTCTCTTAAAATGTAAATAAGGATTATGAACCTTGGCACGGAAAGGCAATAAAGCGTTTTCGGTAAAAAAGGTCAGATGGCATTGGATCTACTAAAACGGTCATGTGAGTTGATAGATTCGATTTCACAATAATAAAAGCAACTATGAAAAGCTAGCTCGATTTCAGTTGCACAAGTTCAACGCCCTCTGGTGGTTAGTTTGATAGTTCAGTTACATTTTCATGAGACAAGCTTTGGCCATCTACTGTACATTAATGCTTGTTTTTTTTTTGTTTAAATATTGTGAATTTCTTTCAGGGTGTTTCAAAAAAACGGGCTCATTTGAGGTCCCTATAATCTCTTTAACTATGAATGGTAGTGAGAGAAAAGTTGGGCATTTTTTGGTAAGGATATTGATTTAAAAAAAACAAAAAAATTTCAGACCCACTAATGGCGTCCACTCAGCCAGAAATGGCGTTTTGCGTGCATGAATTTGCAAGAAAACGAACCGTGGACTGTTGTTCAACGTGCATTTCACAGAAAATCCGGAAGGAGCCACCAGAGAGGAAGTCCATAGTGAGATCTCATCTCATTAGCTGTACCGCTTATCCTCATTAGGGTCGCGGGGGGGGGCTAAAGCCCATCCCAGCCATCTCTGGGCAGTGGGCAGGGGACACCCTGAACTGGTTGCCAGCCAATTGCAGGGCACACAGGGACATACAACTCATTCGTTCATTCACACCTAGGGACAATTTGGACGGGCCAATTCACCTGAAATGCATGTTTTTGGAGGAAACCGGAGTGCCCGGAGGAAACCCACGCAAGCACGGGGAGAACATACAAACTCCGCACAGGAAGTCCGGAGCTGGATTTGAACCCACGACAGGTTCCCATGACATGAACTGTGCCGCACAAGCGCTAACCACTGCGCCGCCGTGCTGCCCTCCATAGTGAGATATCAAGGTAAATTCATAACAGATGGCTACTCCAGAAGATATTATTGAACAAGTCCAAAGTGCTTTACGGCGGAACCCCCGTACATTGATCAGAGGAGCAGTAGGGAACTTCAATGTCCTAAAACAACTGTGTGGTGTGGCTTAAGAAGACGATTGAACACGGCGCATCACATCTATAGTTGAAGGACACTGATAAACCGGCAAGTTTTGCAATGAAGATGACGGATTCTACAAAAGGCTTGTTTTCAGCAATGAGGCGATTTTGAAAATAAATGGCAAAGTTAACAAGCATAACACTCGCATATGGGGTATTGTGAACCCACATGAAGTTCTTGAACTTCTGTTTATTCCCCAAGAGTGACCGTGTTTTGTTCTATGTCAAAGAAAGCTGTCTACGGACCATTCTTTGAAAGAGCAACAGTCAATGGTGAGACGTACCTAGACATGCTGGAAAACTGGTTAATGGGTAAATTGAATTAGAAAGAGTCTGGTGACTTCATTTTCCAACAGGATTGGGCGCCAACACACTGAAGCCACAAGGTTAGACTGTTTCTGAAAACAACCCTGCTACATAGATGGACTGTGTCGGCAGAATGATCATGATGTCATGTTTTCCTGGCCACCCAGATCTCACACCATGCGATGTTTTTGGGGGTATTCGTAAAAGGATTGATCTATGTGCCCTATTCCAAGATATGAGGATAAGCTAAAGGCATAATTAACACAAGCTGTTGCGACCATTGACAATACAATTCTGGGACGCATTTAAGCAAGATTTTGACGATCGGTTTGATTTGTGTCACATTTAACATTTTTTAAGATTCCATGTAAAAAATTAGATTACAAACATTCTGAATTTACCAAATGTGTTATTATATCCTTAGTAGTTTTTGAGATATTTAATGTAAAAATGTGCCAGAGAATTTTGGAACACCCTGTACACTAATACTGCCTCAATTTTTGGTCATCATTTTACAATGATAAAAGCAACTAAAAGAAAGTTTGAGCTAGTACAATGCCCTCTGGTGGTTAGTTTGATAGAAAACATTTGGCCGCCTACATTTGTGCTTATTTTTTTAGTTCAAATATTTCTTTTACATCAGCAACTTTCCCACAATATCCTATCCTTAAGGTGGAGGGTGGCATCTGGTCATCTGAAATTAGCTGGTGTGTCTACTTTAGAGTGCCCTGTTGTCAGCCAAGTCAAGGCAGAAAGATAAGAATGTTAAGGGGAAAAAAGGCTAATTGCTTTAGAGCAGTGTTTCTCAACTAGAGGGTCGGGACCCAAAAGTGGGTCGTGGGCCTTTGCCTTGGGAAAAAAGGCTAAGAAGAAAAAAACGGAGGGTCAATTAATCTCCTTAACAGTAGATGATGATAATGCCCCATTTGATCTTTTCTTCATGTTTAAGTCAATCGGCATGTTTGAGAAGGACCGCATCTCATATTGGGATTTTGTTAGTTTTATTTCCTTTTTCTCCCCATAATAATAGGTCCCCAAAAAAGTGAGTGATAACAATCGAGTCAAGGAAGGAAAACGATTGCAAAATACAAAAATGGTACACGAGTGTCAGCCATTAAAGCGCTGCAAGATTTAAAAAGATACATTTTTAGTTTTTTACCAGTATATTTTATATCTTTTTTAAACATAGAGATAAATAATTATCTATGTTTAGGTAAAGTACATGCTTTATCATTTGTAATTTATTTTAATATGTGGCTATTTTAAAGCAGTTTTAGGCTGTTACTTATATGCGAAGTATATACTACACTTGAGGTACCGGTAGTTTTGTTTAAAAAAATTAAAAAAAATAAAAGAAAGAAAAAAGATGAATATATTCTAAAATGTCTGCTTTTGACTGCACAAACCTTTAATTGAATACATTTTAGAAGTGGATGTTTACTTGATTAGGGTTGCAGTTTGTTATTAGGTGGGATTTTGGGATTCCTGAAGTAAGATCAGTTGAGAACCAGTGCTTTAGAGTGCCTTGTCAAGAGGACATAATAATAAAAGAAAACGGCAAAAGAGTAGAAAAGGAAAAAACAAGCATGAGAATAAGGACTGCAAAGGTGGAATATACACTATCTACCTTCATGCAAAAAAACGTCCCATCATTTTTAACCCATAATCTTTCTTCAATTAATTAAATTTGGCGGGACTTTTAACACCACATTTTTCAGTAGAGTCTAAAATTAAATTTTATAAAACGTACTGTATTGATTTTTAGTTTGGAGGTATTATTTAAAAAGCCAACGTACACCCAACGCAGAATTGCCTCGTGCATCAAGTCCATCATAATAAGAAATATCTAAAATCAAGACTAATATTTTTCAGGACCTATAGTAACCATTGGAAGTGAAAAAAGGTCAAATCAGCTCTTTGATCAGCTGTATTAGCCAATTTGTGACTTACTTGTTTAAAGTCTTCTGGATTAGTAGGTGTGAGAGTGTTCAGTGGAGATGAATGATGGATTTGAAGAAGAGCCCTGATGGATGACTGTGATGAGAAGACATGATGGATGATGATGATTATTGGAGTTCAACAATACACACAGGCTGGATCTGATGAATGATGAGGATGGACGGACATAATAGTTTGAATAGTTTGGAATTGTTATATATGGAAGTGATAAATGGAAGAGAACGAAAATCTCAAACACTCTCAATCACAACCATCAATCTAGACCACATGTGTCAAACTCAACTGGCAAATTTAGCCCGTTAATACATATCATGTCACCCACGAGAGTTTAAAATGTATGAGCCCCTAAAAATAAACCTGTCAAGAAAGTACTTTCCCACGATGCCTGTCGACTATAATATCCGCGAGGCGACAGTATTTCCATATTGATGTCAATGAGTGGAACTGAGAAATAAATTATCTTAAAAATCTTAAAAAGAAGATTTTGTTATACATTAATTAATTCCCAGATCGTGCTCGTATCTAGAATTGGTTATATCTTGAGCGAACTTTCCCAATACAAAATAACTGAAAACCAATTACCGTAATTCATATCCGGCCTCCCAAAAGCATCTAAGTTAACCCAAAACAGCTATAAAACACATCATCCCGATCATTAAAAACACATTAAATTAGTAATTGAGCATAAAGTACAGAAATAAAATGATAATAAATAGGACTTTAAAGCCCCGGTCTACAGTGGTAATGTCTGGTAATTCTCGTAACTTGGATTTTCTCTTTGATGACGGGCAAAATGTGTGCTCGAAAGACATACCATATCTAGAATTTCTTGTAGCTCGAATAGCTTGTATGTAAGAGGTATCTCTGTATTTAATTTATAACACAAAGTATACACTTATTGACATATTTTTCAATGCAGCTCAATTTTTTGTGACTTGAATATTTATTAAATTCAGAATGACTTCCCATGAAGTAGTGGTTACATTTATGTTACATACCAATTACATTTAGTTACATTTTGTTAACCTCATGCGAAAATGGCATTACGACAAGAATTGTTTTTTCCAAAATAAAGAAAGGATAAAAACTAACATTTTGAAAACAAAATGTGATTTATTTGAAATCACCAGTTTGCATTGCTACAATATAACGAGTTTGTCAAAACAATCACTAATTAGTGAATAAGAAATTCAAACGTTTTTCCCAGTTTACAGATTTCTCTTGCGAGGATAGCCTCATCAACATCTGATAAATTTGTAGCAAAAATTAACCAAAAAATACTGGGTTTCAAAATGATGTTGTATGCAATAATGGCCTTACAGTAGATCAGTACGGCCATGATCTCATACTCAGGGTTGGGTAGGGTTACTTTAATTTGATTACCTTTAATTACTTTTGGATTACTCCAATACCAAATATGCTAATAAAAGACAAAAGAAACTAAATGTGAATACAATTACTAAATTTTGTGCAGGCTTGGGGAGTAACGGAATACATGGAACGGCAAAAATGATGTTGGCAAGCTGTTTGGATTTATTTTCATTTTGTTTCTGTCGCATTTTATGTTAGTTTTGCCGGAGATCAAAGAGATCAAAGCCAGGAGAGAAGGCTTACCACGTGTTGTGAGTCATAATTGTATTCATATTTAGTTTCTTTTGTCTTTTATTAGCATATTTGGTATTGGAGTCATCCAAAAGTAATTGAAAGTAATCCAGTTAATGTAACCCTACCCAACCCTGCTCATACTAGGTACATAAGTAGTTGAGGTCATTATCGCGTGCAACAGTCAAATAATTGTTTATTAATAATTTTACAATATCAACAATTCCAATATCAAAAAGTTAATAAAAATATTAATAACTGAGACAGTCTTTCTACTTAACATTCATAAAACAAACTAACAAAAAAAACCCTCAGTAGTGCCATTTTAGCATGAGGTTAACAATATGTGGAGTGACATTTTGTAATTGCCGCTATAATCTTTGTGACTTTAATATTTAATCAAATCTAGAGTTACTTCACATAAAGGAGTTATTTTACATACCAATTTCATTCAGTTACAATTATAAGATACATTAAGCCCTTTGAGGACAGCTGATGTGCCCTTGGTGGAAATGAGTTTGACACCCCTGATCCAGACGATGGATCCAAACTATTGAGGATTGATATAGAAATGATTTGACACCCACTCAGCAATCAAAGAGCTGACTTGAAAAAAATAGCAAGTAGACCCAGGATGTTGACATTGGTCAAGTGGCAGCATCCAACAGTTGCCTGAGGGCTCGCTCGATGTTGATTCGGTGGCCGAGCCGGGTGACGCCCAGCTCCACATAATCGTCCTTAGTAAGGGCGGGAAGATGCGAGCCTTCGATCTCGTGCTCCTGGAAGCGCTGGCGGTGCTCAGCCAGCCCGACGCTCTCCAGCCAGTCGCCCACGTCGTACTTGTTCCATAAGCTGAGTGGCCGCTGCCTCCAGGGTCTGAGCGCCAGCAGGGGGCCACTGAGGACGGGCGACGGGCAGGGTGAGGCGTGTGGGGAAGGCGAGGGCGAACGGGACCGGGTTCGAGCGCTGGCGCTGCGCATGACGAAGCGGACTTCCTTGGGTTCCGACGGCAGGCTGAGGCTAGACGACTTGAGGATGGTGAGGCCGCGGCCCGAGCTCAGGTCCGGGCGTTCAGAGCAGGGCGAGGTCGAGGAGGCGAGGGCTGGTGGCCTGTCGGAGGGGGAAGGCGAGGGTGAGGGTGAAGGGCTGCGGCGGGTGACAGGGTAGCGGCTTCCCGGCCTGACTGTATAGGTGGCGCCGTATCCTCGCTGGGAGATTGTGTGCAGCTCGCCCAGACTGGAGAACAACCTAAAACACCACACAACCTTTAGAGTCATTGCACGTTAGCACGGAGCAGATAATAGCATCTCAGAGCATTCACATTATACCCTTAACCCTGAGAGGGAAGTGCTCAACATTATAGCAGTAGTTCTTAACGTGTGTTTGATCGACCCCATGGGGTTCGTGAGTCACTCTCAGGGGTTCGGTGGAGCCTTTGGCACGAAAGTCAGGACAAACCGACTCATCATGTCTATATGCATTTACATGCCCTGCTTGGCCATCACTGGATGCATGCAACATCACTTGGCCAATCAGATCTGCACAGAATTTAGCACACTCAGGAGTGATCCAACGTGTGAAAGTCATCGTAGTACGTCGTGTTATTACTTCCTTCATATTTCAATTTCTATGACGAGCAAAAAAAAAAAAGAAAGTGGTCAGACACATAGGTACGATATAGGTACTTGTGCATCAAAAACGGGATGCATTCTGCGTCCTATCTGCATGATTTGCAATGCAGTGATTAGCAACTTGACCTTTGCACTGGCAAAACTAAAGGAAGATTTCCTGAAGCTGCCTTGAGATGGTAAATATAAGAACACAAATTCTCGCTGAGTTTAAGTTGAGGACAGCCAGATTCGATAATAAAGCCACTCTGCCCTTTTGGGGATTTGCACTGATTACAAACCGTTTCCCCCAGCATCACATGAAGTTGCAATAAATGATTTCTAAGCATGGCAAGCCACACACCAAAGCCAGCTTGGTTAAATAGGCCAAATCTGATCCTCAGAACAACAACCAATAGTAAATTGTCCCAAACTCTTCTTTCTAATGACACCATCAGACAGAAAAGAGTACATGAGTAAAAACATATTTGCTCAATTAGTCACAGATGTCTTAAATTTGTAATTTTACACTAAAGTAGGGTTCAGTGAATGCTCATACGAAACTGTCAGGGTTCGGTAGCTCCAACAATATTAAGAACCACTGCTTTATAGGATGTTTAACAAGAATCTGACAATTTATAAGGCTCGCACCATCTTTTTGAAACTGTACTGTGTAAAATTAGCTTGTTAGTAAGAGTAGAAATTGTCCAACAAGATAATGAGAAACGAAAAACAAGCTTTGGCTGGACACCATCTTAAGCCCCGTGCACACCTGGCACCAACCACATGCGAGGCCACTGGCGATCAGCATTTTGCTTTTGGCGGCAGGTGTACGGGGGCACTTTTTGGACGGAAACATCAAACATGTTTGATAATGCTGGCGCTCGGTCCTCAAATTACTCAAGTGTGCGTAGCATTGAATGGGAAAAATGCGAGCTTCTCTTTTTCACAACGCATGCGCTCTAAACACAACACACCGCAGTGTTGTATTTAAACATTTATTAAGTCCTATTAGAGGATAAAATATTCAATGTTTTTGCCAAAATTATTTATATAATATATACAGGAGCAAAATTGGATGTTTGACAGTCAATATTTTCACCCACGAACCAAGTCCTCAAATTATGAATCCAATTTGAACTAGCTGTGGAAGTTATCTATCAAAAGCACTTAAGTTCTCTTTCCGTATCATTGGAGTCATTGTCATGTTGTTGAAGTTTACTTTAATCCAAGAGGATTGGTAACACGCAAACGCAATTTGTTAGCAGGGCGACTGCCAATGACAAAAACACAGAAAGATGACTTGACACATATGTGTCGCAATCTGGCACTATTTTCCACAATAATGTTACCCTGGCATTGTCGCCTAGAAATAAAGGGCTCAAATTTTACGTGCCGCAACTCTTTATTACTATTTCTTTCAGCGCAGTAGTAAATATTGCTTGTGTTCGTATTCGCCATCTTCAATGGTCAGATGACCTGAAAACACGTGACGTAAACAACTCGATAGAAAACTGCGCAGCTGAAATGGCTTGTGGAGGCATGGCACGGTTGGCTTTTTGCAGACAAACATGTGGACCCCAAATTCCCCACGCAGTTGATGCCAGGTCTGCGCCGGGCTTTAAATGTGAGTCAACCTGTTACTCTGCTTTGTGAAGTGACACCTATATTAGCCACACCACATAAGCATATATCTAGGTGTTAGCAGATGTTAGCATCGTTGAGCGATAACATGAAATGTTTACCAGCGATAATAACCTACGATTTGCTCTCTCCACTGTCCACACATCTGCAAAAAGACAAATCACACTTTTGTTACAGCACGCGCACACACATACACACTGCTTAGCCCAGGGATGTGAAACTCGGATCATTAAAAGAATTTCAATTTGCATTGTTTTTTAGTATTATGATTTATCATTCAGACTACTTTAGAAGCTTACCCTACATATTACAACCGCGGATGACAAAGGATCTTTTCTTTTTTTTAACAGTTGAGTGAATGCAGGTTTACACCTTAACCAACTCACCACGCTGTACAGACTCAAGTGGTAGCTATGTCAAATTATAATATTTGCCTTAATTGTTGTACTGGTTTGAAAAAGAATTAAAATAAAAAATAAAGAACTTGCGCCTACTAAAGCTGAGAGTATGTCCGTTGCAGGGAGCGTAACGGAGTGTGGGTGCGCACGCGGGTCGAATTAATGGTTGCTTGGCATCAGTGTGGCCAGGTCATTGCGTTTCCGAAACGGTCGAACATCAGTTTTCCCAGTTCGGCTCGTTTCTTTCACAATTTTGAGAGCATCCATGTCCGATCCTAGTCCCCGGCCCGTGCACCGTTGGTGCCATCGTGATCTGGCCGCTCTCGAAACCTAAACACAGTCGGTGGGTAGTTAACACCAGGGTTTACAAGTTCCTGAGGGTTTTCAGGAGATACAACCTGGAACAGAAGTTGCCAGTGCTCCTTCTACAAAGCCAATGTGGAAAGCCCGTGTGTTAGCGCTAAAAGCCCCTAAAAAATAGGACAAAGGGGCTCAGAGACAGCTTCTTGCCCAGGGCCATCACCACCCTAATCAAATGCACAAAACTGAAAACATATCTCTTTTTGTTGCTGCAAAATGAAACTGTGAAAAACGAAATACTATTGCACAAAAATGTTGATATATATATATACCTTGTGAATAATATAGTTTTGATTTTTTTGATTGCTGCTGCTAAATGTGATTACACTTATGTTCATTGCACTAATGTTACAATGTAATATTCTATTTCATTGCATAATTAGTAAAATTTAGGCCAGTTTTTCCAAGCACTACATTCAGATTATTATTTTTTGCCTATTTTTACTGAAAGTTTTTAGTCTTTTATCTTTTCAAAGTCTTTATTACACGTTTTAACCTGGAGTGCCATTTTTAATCTTGTTGCACTGTTTCACAATGTTGATATCGATGACAGTGAAGACAATACCATTTTATTCTAAAGTACGGAGAATATTTCTAGATGGACCCATCACATTGCATGATGCAAATGTCTATTTCCTGGTATTAACTCATCTTGTCTGCATGCTAAACATCAGCTCTTTTACACATTTACTGCCGTCCAGCGGCCGAAGAGAGCATTTGGTTCTCATTTATTTAGAAAAAAATCATAACTTTTGATAATAATGACATGGAGACTCACTTTTTTTAGACATATTCAAAAATGTATGGCTAGTCGTATGTTTGACATTCCTGGTTTAGCCTGTACTTCGGTAGCCTTGAACATGCATACACATTCATACATAAGGAAATATATCAGAGAACTTACCTGGCCCCACCTACTGGTGACCTGCGGCCTGGGTCAAGGGGGCTGGGCTCCTCCCCCAGGGAGTGACTATCTTTGTTGAGAAGGTGGAGTCTGTTGGCAAGGTCCAGGCCTGATTCGGCCCTGCCGCTTAGCTCCAGCGCCGAGGCGGACCCTTGGCCACCGAGCGCAGCTGGCCGGCACTCCTCCTCGCCGCCTCCCCACAACTTGGAGCGTCGCTGGAAGAGGTAGCGAGGCTGTCGTGTGGCAGTCGGGGAGGCGGGCGAAGTCGGGAGCAGCTCGCTGTCAGACGACTGCTTGAGCAGGGGGTCCCTGAGGGCTGAGCGACCGCGCCCGATGGGTGAGCGGAGGCGGGGTTTGAGAGCTGAGGAAGGGTGGCCTGCAGGAGGCGAGGAAGGGGACGGCGGGGCGGGGGGCGACGCTAAGGTGATGGAGGGCGGCAGTGAACCCTCACGGGGCTCTTCTTCGTCCTCACCCGTGTCCCCCTCCCCACCCCGCCTTGGGGTGATGGCGAGAGGGGACACAGGGGCAGCGAAACCAGGGGGCGGAGTCACCAAACCGATCCGCCGTAGCTCTTCCCTTGTCTCTTCGTCACTTGATGACAGCAACGCGGGGGGCAAGGTCACTGTGTAGGCACCGCTTTCTTCCTCTGAGCTGCCAATGGTCAGGCTCCGACGCCTGTCTATCATGGCCGAGTGGCTCTCATTGGTCAGGTTTGCCAGTGGGACTGGCCTCCAACGTTCAGGGGACGGCCCTGCAGGGGATGTTACCCCACCCTCTGCTTCAGGGCGCTCCACCTGTCCGTCAGGGAAAAAAGGCTGAGTCGCGCGTTTGTGCCGCAGCTCGGGGCTGCTCTGAGGGGTGGTGCGCTTGCTTCGCTGCTCAGGACTGGTCTGTGGGGTGGTGCGTTTAGAGCGGGGTTCAGGACTGCTCTGCGGGGTGGGGATGGGGGTGCGCTTTTGCCGACCCTCCGGGCTGGCAGACGGAGTGGGTATCGGGGTGGTGGAGGCCGAGGTATGTTTAGGCCGCGGTTCGGGGCTCGGCGTACGGGCGGTGAGCGCTCGCTCACGTGCGGCCAGAGCTAAGGCGAGTGGAGAAGATGGATCTATGGAGGGAGAGAATGTTAGATTCTGCTACATTGCAGAGGTAAGATCTTAAGCCCCAGCTCGATTCCGACCCGAATTCCGGCCCAGGTCGGGCCTAAAATGTCAATCGGGCCTGGCTACGCTACGCTAAAATCACAGTGCATTGAGGGGTTTCAAGGCCGTGAGTAATTTTGGCCACTAGAGACCATGGTCAGCAAAAAACAGAAGTCGCTTCATCACAACATGTACTGTATTAAACTCTTGCAATGTCAATTCAAAGAACTCCCTTCTGTATCTTACTATTATCCACCCGTCATTGTTATTTTTGTCCTTCTGCCTTTCCTTCTCACTCAAAGTGCCGCGCTAGATTCTTAAGGACGCACTGCTGCTCAGGAATATGGCTTAATTTTCAACCTGTCAAATTGATGGACGGCCTCAAAACTTTCCCGTCAACTACAAATATCAGTCAAGGATGGAAAATTGTCGGTGTAACTTCTGCAGACACAGAATTGTAAAAGATGTAACTGTTTATACAGTCTTGTTTAACTTAGATTTTGTTACTAAAGACAAGTTTTAATTTTTTTTATAATTAATTACTTTTCCTCCTCCTGTATCCTCAAATATAAAATAAAATTTTGGGTTCGTTTCAGGCTCGGTCCTGCAAATTAAGTTAGTTGGTCGGGCTCGGGCTGGGTCATGCCTCGATACCCACGGTCCTGGGTCTGGTCGGGCTGGAATTTTTTAGGTCGATCTTACCTCTGCTACATTGACAGTCAACTTCAATTTCTTACCCAAAGGCTTGCCAGTTAGTGGGTGCAGGAAAGTGTGTGGGGTTGGAGAGGGTGAAAGGACAGGCGCAGGAGGTGGAAGCTCGCCCAGATCATCCATGGAGTGACTCTGAGTAAGGAGTGGAGGCGCCTGATTGTCGGATATGGCGCCCTCTACAGATAGGAAGAGTGAAGAACGGCGGCCGTGGACGCGAGCACGCTCAGATAGAACCTGCTGCTGGTAAAGTTCCGCCCTGCTCGGACTGCCCGGAGCACTGGCGTCTGACTTTGCATCCTGGTCTTTGAGACCTGCACATAAGATGGAGGTGACTACTACCATTCCTTGGGATTAGTCTTCCTTTATTTCTGCACGTTATATGTTCCATGTCTACCCATGCAAGGTGAATTCCTGCAATGTACAGGTAATAAAAAAATCTACATCTTTTGTAGTGTTGTCAAAAACCCCAAAAACATTTCACATAAAAAAAAATCCTCAGTGTTCATTAGTATTTGTTTTTTATCCATTAAAAATAATACAGTAATCCTTCACTGTATTGCGGTTTACTTTTCGCGGTTTCCTTACTTTGCGGATTTTCATCGTGCATTGTGTTCCGCAATCTGATCTGCTAAACAGTCCCCAGCCCCTTTTCTGCCTGTGTCTCCCTGTTCAAGTTGCAAATGTATGTAAAACAACTCTACAAATTTTGTTACCATGCAAACAATCTCTTTAAAGTTTAAGTTTCTCTAAACGCCTTATGTCAAGAAAAAACTCCACCTTGACCAGAACCGGCCCTTCTGGAAATCTCATATTTAAGCACATATTTAACTAAACGTGTGCCAGATATAAATTAGCCTCCTGTTTTTTCTTGTTATAATTCTTTTTGATGCCTATAAAAAGGTTCATTGGCGTTTCTGAAAAGCTTCTGTTTTATACTAATGTCTTTATTGTGGCATTAAAATGCATTTTTTTCCCATTTCCGTTTTTGTCTTTTTATGGATTTGCTACCCAAAAAAGGGAATGAATAAAAATGGAGCATACTAACAAAAGAAATGTGACATAATATGGAGGAAGTTGCCTTATGTTGTAGGGCTGCTAAGCTGCATCTGGGAAGGGGGTTCTTGTACTGTATAATATAAAATACAGTAAAATCTGGAAAGAAATGCGCTTTCAGAAAGTCATTCTAACACAAGTAATAGGTCAATGCTGTAAAGACCTGTACTTGCACGTGCATCATGGATGAGCTAAGGCTGCAATCATGACTTTAAGCCAGGAGATGGCGGCAGAAAGTAACAAGTCAAGTCATTTTTACATGTATAGTTCCAAATTCCGAATATCTCCTTTAATGTTATCTTCATTGAAAAAAACTGTGTTTTTCCTTCAAAAATATGGAAATATATAAGCAACCCTAAACTTTTGAATATTCAGCACGTCTTCACGAGTGATATCTAATGAGATGTTAGTTAATATGTGGGTTAATATACAGTATGTTCAACAAGGCTCCAGACCACACCTACCTTGCTCCTCCACAGGAAGTTGCTTGAGGAGAGGCGACTTCCTCCTCTGCGGTTTGGCCGGTGGGGCTTGCTGTCCCACATTGGCATAAGGATTTTCGATGGGTCGTCCCCGGCGCCGGGACAGAGGAGAGTGCCCGAGTGCGGTTGTGTGAAGGGACAGCGTTGAGGTGTGCGTGGACGACACATGCAGGCCGGCAGCGTGCATGTCCGGCTGCAGCTGAGGCGGCGTATCCTGCAGTATGATCATAGAGCGCGCCTTTCTTTGACGCTCAGCGTGGCTCCGAGACGGCCCTTCCGAGAGCTCCTGAAGTCTGGGCTCTGCACCAGGTTTGAAGCTGGAGCGGGTCAAGCCTTCCCCTCTGGTGGGAGGAGGTGGGGGGAGAAAGGAGGGGGGAGGCCCCGAATCCAAGAGAAAGAGCGGCGAAGGTGGCGGAGGTGGCGCCGTCTGGGGAGGCGGCGGGATAAAACTGTCCGTCAAAGAGGAGCTGCGAGGAAAGCGACTTTCGTGGATCAGGGCAGAGATTCGGTCGTCCTCAGGGGTACCTGTATAGTACCAAAGGGGGCACTTAAGCACGTGAGGTGGGCTTTTACCTGTGTAACACTTTTTTCAAATTACAAAGTACTGTAATCCCTCGCTGTATTGATTCTTCCTGGTTTTGGTTCTTAGCAGATTGTCACCGTGCATTGTGTCCTGGATTCTGATTGGCTAAACCAGGGGTGTCCAAATGTTTCAGAAAGTGGGCCAGATTTGGTAAGCTGAAAACGTGAGCGTGCCCACTATACAGCCTGGGATTCTTTGAACAGTTGTAATAAGTTCCCCCTTAGTGAAAGGTTTGCAGTGCTTTGCAAACAGCATTGTGACCTTGCAGCTTGCCATTGGAGTATTTTCATTGAAAATGCGCTGCTTTGCTGTTTAAACAGCTTTCAATTGCTTCACCTTTTCACAGCGTTTGTTTCACATAGCCATTTGTAGTCAGCATGTTTGGTCTAGCATTGCCTCTTAATACTGTATTCTTTGAAAACAGCCACAGTCTCTTGGAAAATTAGGCGGACGCAGTTGTTTTCAATGTCGGTGAAAGAAATACTCCACTTTCAATTTGTCCTCAGAGTCAACTTTTCATTTTTTATTCACAATGCTGGATATGGGGTGGGCTAAAATTCTCACAGAAAGCTAAAGGCAAGGTGGCCAAAGGGCTACTGCCTTCATCTGGCGAAATGCTGAATTTATTTTGTACATTTTTTTTGGACCGTATTTAACCTCACTGGCAGGCCACAAATTATTATTATTAGGACAAATGCCACGGGCCAGTAAAAAAGTAAAAAAAAAGTCATTAGACCCCAATCATACTGATAAGCTGCTCTAGTTTTTTTAGCGATAACTAGCCAAACAAAGGGGTAGATATGGCATCGATGGAGGTGACGACTCACCACCCATATTAAAAAAATAGGTTTTCTTCTTCCTGGCAGGGGGCATGACAGAAAATAATTGAGAAGCACTGTGCTAAAGGAAGGTAAGAGCATTTTTACACCACATCCTTGTTTTCCTGATAACATCTACATGATGGCGACAAAATATAATCCGAGGTAAAAAAGTGGATTCAAGGCAGTAAAATAAAGCAGCAAGATTATTTTTAAAACTATAATTTGACAGTACAAAAGTTATTTGTAAAAAAACATTTATACAGTCCGTTTTTTTCGTTAAATCAAAGTTTGAGCCTGTAAATAGGGTTTGTTCTTTGGTTTCAATGTATCAGAGAGTATTTAATAAACATATCAAGGTTTTTATTTCGTAGATTTTGACTTTCGCAGGTCCTTCAAAAAACAAGGGATTACAGTACTTCAAACAATTGTACCCCTCTTTCATAATTTTTCCCTTTTCTTGAGAAACATTAAAGACCCACCAAAGCTTTTAGTTCTGGACATTCCTCGGGGAAGCGCCATGGTGCTCTTCTCTGGGCCAGAGGGCGGGACTAGACCTTGACGCTCAAACAATGACTTCACACCACACACAGAATAAATGTTATTACCATACACAAGTGTAAGAGTGCACTGTCATTTGCGCACAACCAAAACCCACAAATTGGCCAGAAATTTGAACATGCAGCTTCCAACCCGATGCGCCTTATATAACAATGAAGGCCCACAATTTCATAACAATGGTGGCAAAAAGATACAAGAGGAAAGCAGTGTTAAGAGCACTACATCATAACCATCATGCTGCAAGGATGATTGTTCACAATTGTATAACCTTGGATGCAACGGGAATTTAACCCAGATCGTGGTGGGGAGAGCACAGGTTCCTATGTACATACAGGGATACATGAAAAGGCATGATGTGTTGTGCCTTTATCACACAATTTTTAGTAACAGTACCAGATATGTTAGAAATTGAAACATAAAGTGATTAAAAATTTGTATAAATGTTGTTTAACTTTTTCTCAGCTCAAACTAAGTATTGTAAGTGACAAACATTTTGAATGTGTTTATTTATCTTTTCCACAATGCCTTTTCTTCCTTCGGGTCAGAGCGATCGAACTACTTCCCACAATGCCTCTCTCCTAATTAAGTTGAGAATCTTGCATGCTTTTTAAAGACTTTGCAAGTCATCAATACAATACTGTATTTTAGTGGTCCTTAAAATTTTCTGTACCAGTGACCTGTTTAATTTCTGAAAATATTCTTGCAGCCCGGACTTATAATAACATCAACAACGAGGTACAGAGACTAAAAATAGTATGATGATGACATAGTAGTTCTAGGAGATCCCACGCTCTCCCTGGCGCAATCAGGTTCAAATCGAATTGTTCCAATTTCCAATTTTTGCAATTGTTATCAGCAAAATATTTCGACTAAACAATCTTTGCTCAAATATGGTCCTCATTTATTCTTAGTGCAACCCCAGCCTTTACTGTAGTACTGTAAAATTCGGACTATAAGTAGCCACTTTTTCCCCCAAGCCTAATTTATGCATTTTTCTGACGGCCGCCAGGGGCACCCGAGCAGTAAAGGTAAGATTGAGATATGTGGAATATATGTGTAGAGGAAGACGCAAGTTTAATGTAACTTTGCTCTTTGTGCAGGAATAAAACTAGCATGAACAGACTCTCATCATGGAAAAGCTGTCAACTGAAAAGGGGAGGGCTAACTACCATATTGGGAATCATTTTACGAGTCTGTTTATTTGTGAACGGAAATAATGTGGCAAAACGGACGGATTACAAGAACCAACGTCCAACAAAGCAGGCAGATTTCTATTTATCTGTTGGTATTATCGTGTGTTCTGGAGTGAATATTTTACACGGTTGGAGTGCTTGATGTAATGAAGCCATCTTCCCGGGCATTCAAAGTAGTGAGCTACGCTGGCTTTGAAGTTTTCGGGTATCTTGTTTCAGACTGATCGAGATGTTTTTTCTGATCAGTGCATTTTGAAATCGTTAGCATATCTTGAATCCGGAGAGTTTATGCTTTCCAATGATATATGGCATGACGTATTTCAGTGAGTGGTGATATCATACAGTGACATATTTGTTTCAGGTGTGACACTACTTCACAGGTTTCCTATTTTTGCAGGTAGCACTGGTTCACATTAACCGTGAAAACCGAGGGGTTTCTGTTCACTAAAAGGCGCATTATTTTGTGTTTCATTATCAAATCTGTGCAAAAAAGTTTAAAGAAAAGATTGATCTTGAAAACGTATTTTTTGTCAGTAATTTATTTATGTGTTTCAGTTTTCGGCCAAATGTTCCTCTTCCGACAATTTATTTTTCTGGGTAAATCCCTACTTATGATATTATTCAGGACGGGAGATGAGGATAATCATGAAGACAAGATTTTATTACCCAGGTCGTCGGAACGTTAAGGGGTTAGGGTACCGTATAGCATTAAAACTATTTTCTTTGTAAATACCTCATGATTTTATTTGGGCACGTGTGGCTTATAGTCGGGTGCGGCTTATATATGTACAGAATGTTTATCCTTTAAAAATGTACTGGGTGTGCGCTCTATAGTCTATAGTGCGCTCTATAGTATAGTATTAAGTCCATGCACCTTTTGGTCCGGTGTGCCTCATACTGTATATAGAGACTATTTTTTGGGGCTGCGCTTTAAAGTGTGGAAAGCATGGTATTTGGGGGGATTCCACCTAAGGGGCGACTAATGATTCTTACATTAATCTCTGCTTGAGTGATCCTCCGGCTGGTGGGTCTCTGCTTCACCGTGGCCGCCCTAAAGTCGTCGGAAGGCCGGGACCGCAGAACAACTTCCTGTGTGTTCCCCGCCAACATCTCATCCAATTTCTCTGTAGACAGGAGTTGCATAAAAACCTTTTTTTTTAACTCTAGATTTTCACACAGCAACAAAAAATACTACTGTATTTTACAAACTATAAGGTTCACCCTAAAACCTCAAATTGGCCAGATTGAAAGTGCGCCTTGTAACCTGGTGCCCCTTATATACAGCAAAAATACGGTAAAAATGATTGCGTAAGATTGGAAATGCATACAGTATTTACACATGTTCTTTTACACATAAGGTTTTACATTATACAGACGCTCCCCTACGAACGACCATTTGACTTAAGTAAAACGGTAGATACGAAATTTTTTGGGGGGGATGTCGAAAAATTGCGGACATTGCTGTAAGTTAGATTTTGTATTGCGTCCACCTTTTTACGAGTACAGGACATTACTGTAGTGCTTCTTTCCGCCGCTACCAGCGTGTGGTGGTGCTGTGAGAGGTCACCCAGCATCCACCCTGAAGAAGAAATCTGACTTTTACTTCCTAGTTCATGTGTAAACATACAGTACTACGTGTACTGTATCTAGCGTGCTAAAAACTTTGATGTTTTTATTGTTAAATATCTCGTGCATCCATACAATATGGTTGTTGTAAAGTCTAAAGAAGAGGCGAGCCGTTTCTTTTGAAATGAAAGTGGAATAAGAAAGCTTGATGCGGTTGAGAAAATGGTCGGATCACTTTTTTCTGCCACATTTTACCACGGAGGAAGAAGTAGCCAAACTCTTGGAGCGCATCTTCCAATAGTAAGTTAAACTCAACCTTTATTATCTTTAGAGAGCATATTATTTTATGAAATGTTTATTTTTCGTACAAACTAATACAGGTTACTTATACAAGCCTTAAACATACTAAATATAGCAATGAAGCAACTTACAAACAAATTCAACTTATGAACGATCGTCTGGATCTCTTTCGTAAGTTGGGCAGCGTCTGTACTACAGTATTTATGCAATGATCAATCAATCGAAAAACATTAATTGCAGAAGACTGAATGCAGCGGGATCCGAACCCGGGATTAGGTGGTGATAGCGAGGATACACAACCACTAGACCACCAGTAAAACATATACAGGTAATAGATAGATAGATAGATAGATAGATACTTTATTCATCCCCGAAGGGAAATTCACTTTTCCAGCAGCATCCCTAAGCTGAGAACAATCGAAAATAACTGAGAACAATCGAAAATAACACGGGAGCTGCTGGAGTGGCTGCCATTCGTGACGGCGCCGGAGAAACGATTCAATTTGAATCATGTACAAACAAACAAACAATTGAATCATGTACAAGAAACGATATACAAAAAGGCATTCAGTTTTATCTTATTACTACACTATTTTACTCACGGCGCCAGAAACTATTGTTAGAGAATAGAGAAAACTGAAAGTTGTCCCGAAAAATATACGGTAAATAAATGCAAAGTCCGATTCATCGTCAGATACACCAAAGTTGTTTCCCTCGTCTTACTATTTGGCGTTAATTTATATCTTTCAGGACGACTTTCTGTTTTCTCTGTTCTCTAATATTTGTTCCTGGCATCATGAGTAAAAATAGTGTGGCAATAATCTAAAATTGAATGCCTTTTCATTATTAATTTGTCTCACTAGTGGTCTCGTGGTTATGTTTCAGCGCTCTCACTGCCGCGACACAGGGTCGAGTCCCGTTGCATACAATATTTCGTAAATCGGTCAACAATTTTTGACTGATCAATCATTGCTTAAAATATACTGATAAAATGTGCAATAGTTTTACTGTAGTCTTACTGTAATTTTAATTCCATGCGCCCGATAGTTCAGTGCGCCTTTTATATGAAAAATATATGACAACAAATATTTTGGGGGGTGCATCTTCTAATCCAGTGTGCCTTATAGTGTGTAAAATATGTTACTTTTAGATGTGAAGTGTTTGCATGAGCAACAGGATTGCATGCGACAGAACCTCATTTCAAAAACATAGGTGTTGCCTGAACCCACAAGCAACTAATTCTCCCAGGCCACTTTTGTTTCCGCTAAGAAACACACAACACGAGCAGATCTGTATTCTTTCATCTCATGCATACAAATGAGAGGCACTTTGACCAATGCTCAGCATGGACACAACAGCTCATAACCTGACCTGATGATCAAATGACTCACCAAAGCGTCTCCTCCTGGCTGCACACCGGGAAAAAGTCAACAAATACCTCTTACTTATTTACTGTGGGAGCTTGTTTGTGTTTGTATGAATGTATTACCTATATCCTCCAGGTCAGCGGTCATGGACTTGGATCGCAGAGTCAACGAGGTACTTGGGGCTCGCTTGGGAGGGGGCGGGGCTAAAATAGAAAAAAAAAAGGCCGATCACAGCTAAAGAACTTGGTTCTTTGTGTAGCATAGTACTTGTTTTCTACTATATGAGACCCAGGGGTGTCAAACTTGTTTAATCTCATCGGTCACAAGGTAGCAAAAGCAGGGTTCGTACACCCAGGGTTCCTACACCATTTCATGGCCTGATTCAAGCACTTTAAAAAGGATTTCCAAAACCAATTTTTAAATGTCTACAATTAAAATAAGAAATCTGTTATGAATCATTTATTTTGCTCGGACAAAATTATATCTGTGGTTTACATATAGGATTATTATTAATCTTTCAATTTATTTTCTACCATCGAAAGTAGAAATCCAATGTAAACCAATACATAGCCCTGTTGTGTGAGGTCCCAGAGTACTGAAACTGAATTTCTGCACCCCATTTTATCAGTGTTTGCTACCGTCTGTTAGTTCTATGTTGTATCATTTTTTTGTTCATATTCTTATTGACAGCACTCAATGACGTTAAACTATAGAGAAAGGAATGACAGTTTTTTTTTAGGTTTTCTTGTACACTCATATGTAAACAAAGGCGTCATTTCTAAGCAAACTTGTTTTATTTTTCTTCATTTGATGTGTTGTCTAACAAGTCAGATTGTCTGGGAAACATGGCAACAATGGCAAGTATTTACAATCACGTCACTCAAAGTTTAAGAACTATTTAAACCTTGAAAACGCAACATTCAAATTCAAGCGTTTTCAATTATTTCAAGTAACAGCACGAGCCCTGAAAAAGGACTTTCTTGGGGACGGACTGCTAAAGTAATGGCATAAAAAATTTATCTTTTCTAGAGGGCTGAGGTTTTTTTCAGAAGCTCACAATTAAATTACGATTTGGGATGTAAGATTTGATAATAAAACGGTCATGGAGGTTTTTTATTTTTTACTCAATTTTTTTTCCTTCACCTAATCTATTTTTGTGTTTATCCAAAAAAAAACAAGCAAAACAATTTTAATAATTTATAATACTGTTACAGGGACAGAGTGTATTGTTTAGCAACTCCTAGTGGGTAATAAACATTCATTCAATAAAATGAAAAAGAAAAGCTTAGGATAATAAGCAAAAATACATGAATTATCATATAAAAGTGCACATTCTGAAATATTGTAGGTCGAGAAATTTGTACCCATTTGACATGAGGCTCACCTAAATTTTATTTTTGCTTTTTTACTTGCTATTTTTTGTTTCTGTTTTGTCTTTTTTCTCTCTTATTCGTTTTTCCTTTTTCTACTTTTCTTCCTTTTCCCCCTTTTTGTTCGCCTTTTTCATTTTTATTTTTTTCCTGTTTAGTCTTTTTTCCTTTCATTTTTTCCTCTTTTTTTACAAAAAAGAACAGCGCGCTTTTGTTTTGAGTCTCCATAATTTGTTATCTTCTTATTCCTGCACTTCGCAATACAGTGACATCTAGTGGTCAAAGGTTACACACTGTCCCTTTATTTCAACGCATGGAAACAAATGTAATCTGGAAAGTCAAATACTTTGCACACAAACACAAATTTAAGAGCAAATAGTTTTACTTAATGATTCAAAAGTCTTGTTCTGCTTTTTAATTCCATGACTTCTTTTTAGGACAAATGTTAGGATGGGCATTTACTCAAATGTTCTCTGGTTGATAAATGGTAGTCAGCAAAGATAGTTGCAGTGCACAGTTTGCTTCGGGAGTGGCGCATGACTTCCAGTGGAAATATTTATAACAACAGGTTGTCGTTTGACGCGATGCGGCTCGTTTTTCTCTCATGCTTCTCTAACGAATGTATCACGGTGGCGGACTGAATCAGTTTGACACCACTAGGGTAAGCAAATATTGACTTTTTGGATTAGTGTGGACAAACCTTTTTTCCTGATCAAGTTATTTTCAGACTTGCGGGAAACGGACACGACTTTCATGAGCAGGCGGCTGCCGCCCTGTCGGATGAGCGCCACCACCTGTCGATGGCCAACCTTTACCACATCTGCGCCGTTCACCTGCACAAAATAGTATGGCTCAAACATGTCTGTTCAGATGCTGGATTTTTTTTAATGCATTTTCCGTACCGAATAAAATAAATCAAGCAAACCTCAATTAGGAAGTCTCCTGTACGCAGACCGGATCTCCAGGCTACACCACCCTGGTCCACAGACTCTAGGTACTGCAGTGCAGGGAATGCCGGAGTGGGGGCAAACTCCTCGATAGGGGTCTCAGCTTGCAATGACACAGAGAAGGATTATATATGTGAGTAGTGGACATTACCCATTTCTTTCCATTTTCATTTAACCTTTTTTCATGTGAGTATCCTATTTCCCGAAATATGAGGTGCACCTAAACACCCCAAATTGGCCTGAAATTTTGAATCTGATGTTTACATTATACAGACGCTCCCCTAATTACGACTTAAGTAAAACGGTAGATAGGATGTCGAAAAATAGCTGGGCATTGCTGTAAGTTAGATTTTGTATTGTGTGCACCTTTTTCCGAGTACAGGACATTACTGTAGTGCTTTTCTCTGCTGCTACCAGCGTGTGGTAGCGCTGTAAGAGGTGACCCAGCATCCACCCAAGAAGAAATACGGCTTCCTCTTCCTAGTTTGTGATTAAATCTACTATACTATATCTCTAGCACGCTAAGAACTTTGACATTTTCATTGTTTAATATCTCGTGCATCCATTCAATATGGTTGGTGTAAAGTGTAAAGAAGAGGCGAGACGTTTCTTTTGATATGAAAGTGGAATAAGAAAGCTTGATGCGGTTGAGAAAATGGTTGGATCGCTTTTTTTTGGCCACTTTTTACCACTTTCTACCACGGAGGAGAAAGTCGCCTAACTCTTGAAGCTCATCTTCCAAAAGTTAGTTAAACTCAACTTTTTTTTATCTTTATAGAATATATTATTTTATTAAATGTTTATTTTTTGGTACAAAACAATTAAGGTTACTTTTACAAGCCTTAAACATACTTATATAAACCTTAAACATACAAAATATAGCAATGACGCAACTTACGAACAAAATCAACTTAGGAATGATCGTTTGTAAGTAGGGCAGCGTATGTCTACCGGAAGATATGGTGGATTAAATTGAAGATGTAACATTAAATTTAATCACAATGCTCTGTCTTCAAATTATAGGTTTACATTATAGGTCATTTTTTGAATTTTTAGTCAAAAATTATATATTTTTCTTAATTTCTAGCAAAATGTTAAAATTAAAATAGTTTGAAAAAAAGCAGCTTTATGTTACTGAATATAGTATAGGTCTTGCTGGTTTGCAGGCTGGGGGCGTCGTTGATGTCATGCACTTTCCGGACATTTTCAACAGCTTACCTAATGTTTACTATTATGTGTACAGTAATGCTAATTGTAATGCACCCTGGTCAATCCTGGAAGGGGGATTACCACATGTGAGGTCCTTTCTCAAGGTTTCTCTTTTCTCCTCATACTGAGGTTTTTGAGTTGTTCCTTGCCCGCATGCTGGTTTAAGATCAGGTAATTGTGTAATTTTGTAATTGTAATCCTGTGCAGTCCTTTGCGACATTTTGGTGATTAAGGGCTATATAAATAAATGTGACTTGACTTGACTTGTCTGAAATATAGTAAAATTAGGCTACATAACACTTCAAATATGAAAAGAATTATTTGGAATTTTTTTTTCTTTAGCATTATCTTAGGAAGATAAATACAATTATCCTTTTCTTCTAATTTTTCTAAGAAAAATAGGTTAAAATAATAGTTCGGATAACAAACAATAGTTAACGTTTAGGATTCATTACATTAAAAATATAGTAAAATAAGAATACAGATCACTTAAAATAGGAAAAAAATATCAGAAATGTTTGCTAATTTTTAGGGTTTTCCTTCAATTTTTTTTTTGTAAAAAAAATACAATGATTTCATGTCTTATTTTGTAGCAACATATGTTAGAATTAGGGTCAAAATAATTATTTAACATTTCAGCTTTATTTTATATAAAAAAGTAAGAATACTTGACTAATTTTTAGTTGTTTTTCCCCGCTCTTGTCTAAGTAAAAAATTGTTATGATTAAATCGTGAATCAGAATGTTTTTTCTTTTGCAGTGTTGAAATAAGGGGAACAAGTTTCAGTTTCCTTTTATAATAGATTCTCAGAATAATAGTGATTTTGAAACTTTGAGCTTTCAAGTACACCAAAGTGCATTAGTAGCCTAGAAGCCCCGATTCAATTTATTTTCTCCTCTACCTTTTGCTCCCCGAAGGACAAAGCCGAATCCTTCGCTCTCTCTCTTCTGTAGCACGGCCATCTTTTCCTCGATCACGTAGTCACTGGTGACAATGCAATCAAAGTGTTTAGAACATTAAAAGCGCCCAGCGGCAAGTCTTTCGAGGTGCACAATTCACCTGTAAGAAGTGTAGTTGTCGTACGAGCCCACCGTGTAATGTCGAAAGAGTCTCTTTGTGCGGTCTTCTCTTGTCTCTGAAATACATTCTCAATTTATTATTTGAACGCAATTACATTTCTCAGTATTGTAACGTGTTATTAATAACATATTGTGACTCTATTTTTGTTACTATATGCTGCGTTATTCCGCTACTTATTTAATGCAAATCATGTAGAAAACTGTACTCTAATTTCTGAATACTCCAACCTCACTCACTCAAGTTGTCATATGCAACCTTCATCCCGCCATCAACAAAATCTGAAGGGTGGGCATGTATATATTTTTAAATAAACCTCAATACAGATATGGTGGCGCAGTCTCAAGCAGAGTATGAGAAGGCTGAATTTCTCCATATAAAGATATTCTCCCTAAAATACATACTTGTTTATTAAGCTGAATTTACAACTATAAAATAAACTACTAAAATCAGTGATCAGTTTATAAACGCATATTTGGTTGCGTGTCATCACTAACTAACAGCGAATGGTAGGCAGGAGTGGGGGCCCCTCCTCTCCCATTGCTTTTACAGGAACAACAAACCAACTGGAACTCCATAGGGAAAACGTGAGCACAGAATATCCGGTTAAATTTTGCTGAATTTTGTTCTTTTTATTTGTAACATTATTTTTGCAATACACCATCCCTGGAGAAAAAAAAATTGTCTTGGACAGTACCCAGAAATGTAAGAAGATCTGGGAGTGGTTTGAATCCCAGAGACAAAATATATGGAAATGGAGTGGTTCGGGTTAGTGTTCGATTTTAAGGCCTAAATAATAAAGGGTTCACTGCTTCCAGACTTTGGTGAACACCTTTCTTCTATTTCTTTTATTGTGTGGCTATTTGAAAGAAGCTTTCTATGTGAATATACATATAGTTATTTGCAACTAAAAAGTTAGTAACGCTCTAGTTATTGGTGTCAGTAATCTGGGGGGTAACTTCATTACTTTTTAAATGAAGTAACTGTAACTGAATAATGTTTCTGAGTAACCAGGGTTTGTAAAACCTTCCAATAACTCCAGTATCATTAAAAGAAATAATATGGATGAATCATGTATTTTGCAGAGACACAAATATATCTGATATTTACATATGTGTTTTTTAATCTTGCGTGTGCGTTTATCAAGACATATCAGATTCAGATTCAGATTCAGATTCAGATTCAGATCTACTTTATTGTCATTCTAGTACACGTGTATACAGAACGAAATGTCGATGCATCTGACCCCCACAGTTTCCTTGAATGTACAGATATAAATAAAGTCGTATTGTAATTGGCTACGTATAGTATTTTACCATAGTGCCGATAGTGCAAGAAGAGTAGCTAACCAGATGTGCAAAATGGGCAGTCAGGTTAACAAGTCAGGTACACAGTAACATTAACACTGTAACAATAACGCTGTAATTACCATAGTGCAGAGAGCAATGTGCAATGAGTGGCAAGCTATAAAAAACTGCCAGTAGTGCAAAAAGTCAGATTAGCAGCCGCTTAGATTTAAGTTAACTATATGTTAGATTGACCATTTAACAGTCTAATGGCCAGTGGGACTAGACTGTTGCGGAGCCTGGTGGTCCTGCACCGCACACTGCAGAACCTCTTCCCAGAGGCTAGCAGTGTGAACAGTCCATGATGGGGGTGAGAGGGGTCCCCGGTAATGTTCTTAGCATGGGATAGGCAGCGCTTCTGGCGCTATGATTTAGGTGTTAGGTATATATGACAGTTTTCAGTTGCAGGAAGTTCTTCCCATTATTACTGGGAAACGCTACCTTTTTTTTTTTTGCATGGCCTATAATATCCATCCATCCATTATCTGCACTGCTTATCCTCAGTAGGGTCGCGGGGGTGCTAGAGCCCATCCCAGCTCTCTTCGGGCAGTGGCAGGGGACACCCTGAACTGGTTGCCAGCCAGTTGCAGGGCACACAGAGACAAACAACTCACTTGTTCATTCACACCTAGGGACAATTTAGACACGCATGTTTTGGGAGCACAGGGAAAACATGCAAACTCCACACAGGAAGGTTTGATCTCACGACCTCAAAACTGTGCCGCACACACGCTAATTACTGCGCCCCCGTGCTGCCCTGGCCGATTATAAATGTCCTTAATTGATACGTAATCATTGATAAGACATTTTATAGTGCCCTGCACCTGTCCTCTTGTGTGCAACCTATGGTGGGCAATGACGCTTCATAGGACAATACCGTACAAACTAATGCCACCTGCGAAATGCGATAGCGAAAGCAAAGCCACCAGGGAGCAGTGTGGATTTAATTTTGATGCAGAGTTGTTGAGAAACATAGCAACAATTTCAAGCATTTAGAAGCACTTCACCTAAATTTCAAGCACTTTTCAAACTCAAAATGTTTTTACCCAGTCTGGGATCGTACTGTCTCATCTGAACTTCTTCAACACAGTCAGCAGGAAACCAGCCTGTTCTTCCTTTCACATTGCCTTCCCAGTATCCGCCTTCGCCAATGGACAGAACTGGAAGTGCGCAAAAAAACACACATGAGGTGAGCAGGCCACATAAATCATAAGATGAGGGAGGTTTCGGGCGTAGTGACCTTTCACCCTCTCGCCGCGATGTAGCTGGATTTCGCCGGAACCTTGAGGAACGTGCGAGCGTGTGGCGATGAAGGTACGCCCCGGCACGGCACTGTACAGCCTCTTCTTCCTCAATTGCGGGGTGAGAGGTGGCGACGACGGGGGGCTGGTGTCTATGTGCATGCCGCCGCCACTTGGACTGAAGAAATGAAAACGTGCATTTGTGACACAGTCCACTTTTAGAGAAAGTTAAAGAAAAGTCAAAACTTGATACGTTTTTTTGTTTTTAATCTTGGACACCGTAAAGGATATTTCATAGGATGCCAGTTTGTTATTTCGACTTATTGCGCATTGTTGTCTGTTGTTTTGACCATTACATATTTTTCACTATCGGCCAATCGTGTTGCTGTTCATTGATTCCCGCATACACTTTAGGGGGGGATCTGCTTTCGTAACCTAGAAAGTTTGATAAAAATAAAGGGCTGAGGGGAGGGTTTTTAGAACAGGTTGGACTTTATTATCTAAAGGCTTCTCTCCCTTTCCTCCTTGCAAGTTCAAAATCCATTCACATATTTTCTCCTTATTCTGAATGTTTACTTAAGTTTGAACTTATCAGTATAGGTTTTTATGCATTGCTATAATAGTATTTTGTATGGAAGCATATGGCATTCATTTAGGAAAATACCTTTAAAAACTTGTTTTTCTGAGTCACTTTTTAAAGAGGAAGTGTGTATTATTTAGCGCCTCTTTTGGTAAAAAGAAGTTTCGTTCATTCAAAAAAATGATATTTAAATAAATAATTAAAAAAATTACATGAACTATGATCACAATGTGCATTTCTAATTTACTCGTGGGCAAAGAAACAAGCATTTATATTCCAGAACATGAGCCTCACAAAAATGTCCTCCATCTTGCTCTTACGAGTACCCAAAAACCTCAAAAAGGCTGGGCAAAAAAAAAAAAAAAAAAAGATAAAATGGTGCGTTTGAGTCTTCGTAGTTTATAATATTTTGTGCGCTTTTTAGCAGGACAAAAAGACTGTTTCTTTGTTGCTGTTTTTTCACCTAATGTAATTTGACTTAGCAATTCTACAGAGGTCTTGTCTTTTTTAATTTGTTACAATGAATTTCTGTCAAAATATTTCAATACAGTGATGCTTCTATATACGAGGTTGTATACCGAATTTCTCATATCTTGAGCGAATTTTCCCAATACGAAACAACTGAAAACCATTTAATCCGATCCCTGCTTTCCAAAAGCATCTAAGTTAACCCTAAATAGCTATTAAACACATATTCCTGATCACTCAAAACCCATTTGAATAGTAATTGAACATGAAAATAAAGTAAAAATATAAATAAGAAGGCTGTTTCTTCTCCGCTTTCCAATTATCGCCTATCCGTTGTCAGTAGTGTAAAGGTGTAGTGCGGGAACGAGCGAGCGGCCTCAACATGATGAAAACTAACAGCACAATGGCAGCAAATGCACATGCTAACTGGGAGAAGCTGATGCTGGCGGTGAGCTGTCTCCCGCAGTCTCTAGTGGTAGCGCCTGGAAATTCTTGTAACTTGGATTTTCTCTAACTTAGCAAGATTTTTGCTTGAGCGACATCTCGTATCTTAAATTTCTGATAACTCGAGTGTCCTCATAAGAAGAGGGGCCGCTATATTTTGTTTTTATTATGTACCTATTGATCCATTAAATGGTAGCTATTTTATTGCCTGTATGTCTCACCTTAGGCGGCGTGTGTGCCGTCGTAGCGAGTGCGTGTGCGTGTCAAGGTGCGCTTCCAAGCTTTGCAGGGACGGTCCTGGAGAAGAAGCGGGGCTTTCCAGTGTGTTGTCGCTGATGGAGCGTATAAGAGAGCGTGGCGACGAAAGGCCGTTCCCTGCCGGGGAACGCAGAGTTCCCAGGCGGCGCCGCTTGGTGTATGACGGAGATTCTCGGAATGGGACTGCATACACACGCGTACAAAGACTCTTGTTGCTAAATTGGTGTGGATTTCAAGCATCAAAACAGTCATGGGGAGATATAGTGAACCACTCACCAACATCAGAACTTTTGTGGATCTTGATAATTTCAGCCAAATCGAAATTTCCTGCAATGATGGCGACCTACACCAACAGGCATTCATATTTGTTACACATACAATTTTCTGAGTTTGGGGTCAATGACAAATGTCGTTTGAAAAATATAGTGTTATGTAACCAATTTAAATCAATTTTTTACATTGAAATAAAATAAAATGACAAATTCCTGCACAAAACAAAATTACAAAATAACTTTTACAGATTGGGGGCCTGTCAAGCTTTTTAATTCAGCCCGCTGTATAAAAAAGGTAAAAATATTATGACCATATATATCAGTGGTCGGGCCATCATGGCATGTAAGGCCTTCTTTGCTGGCCAAAAAATATCAATATCATGTGATGTTTATATGTTGTCCTATAATACTTTTTAAATTATACCGTATTGTCTGTCAGCTTCTTTTCATTCCTTCTCTTCTGGTAGTGCTGCTTTCAGATGTGTTCTTTCATATTTAAGCATTTAACCAATCACATTTCACAACACATTTTGTGTTGGTAGGGTCCGAAATCTACCCGGGGGCCTCATAATGAGCTCCGCAGGACCTGATACATAAAAAAAAGTGACAATAAAGCTGTTGGTTTGGCCAATCAGATTCTGAGTTGGTAGGCCAGGGCCTTCTATTAGGCACAAGGAAACCTCTGCGGTATGATTTGGGGCGGTAACAGAGGTATCACAATGAAAAGGTGAAGAGAAATACAGTTTCCTTGTATCCACCGCTTTTGTCAAACAGCCCTAAATCTAATAAGAATTTATGCCCAAAAGTATGACAGGACAGGCTCGACTTTCAGCATTAGGTTCGGCGGTGATAGTAAAGAACTTCTTGAGGGATCGGAAACGCACGGAGAATCTGTACATCGTCATTGAAATCCTTTTGAGAAAAGAGAGGAGGATGGATTTTGTGCATAAATAAAAATAATTTTTGGTTAGTAAAATGTGGCTATATTCTTAAATTATATTGCAATTTTATGAGATTATTATTGATGGTTTTATATGTGTCGGAGCTATAGCTACAGTAAATGTTTTAAAGACATAAAATAGATGAGGGCTGGATTGATTCAGACATAGCGCGACTGAAGGTCTTGGGTGGAAATGCACGGCCCGCCACTGACTTATAATAATCATAATGATACTGGTAATAGTATTAGTAAATTTACTTATAATAGTAGAAGTTTTCACCTGAAAGGCTGTCTGGTTGTTGTAGTTCTTGATGTCCTTGTTGGCACCTCTGAACAGCAGCACTCTGGCGCAGCTGTCCTGCAAGGGAAAGCAAGAAACAACCATGACGAGACCAACAGAAATAAACTCATGCTTATTTTTTATACAGATAGTATAAGAACATCCAAGCAGAATTGTATTGCGCATGTAGAAATGGTGGTAAACTTGGTATAAATCACAACTAATTTTGCATGTTTTTTTGTGAAATGACGGAAAAAGGTGTAGTTGATTGTTGTTGTGAATGGCACTTTCACTGAATTCTGATTCTGATGCTGGGACTTTATTAACAACTTAGTCAGATACTAGGCGGCCTCATATCATACTTTTTAGGCATAATCTTCTAACCTGGTTGTAGAGAGCACAGAGATGCAGTGCAGTATTTCCTGATGCATTCTGGGAGCTCATGTCAGCCCCATAGAACAGCAGGTGCTCCAAATGCTGCACGTTTCCATGACGACACGCCTAGACACACGCATACAAACACAAACGACTGATTACCCTTACTAAATTTATACTTATAATTGTAGCGGTGATTTGTGCGCTTGTGAGTGGGTGCCTACGGCTGAGTGAGTGTTTATCACCTGGTGGATTTCCTGCCATCCGTTCTCATCAGTCATGCCTGTAACCATAACAACCATGGATCTTTAATCAGACATTTGGCATCAGACCTTCAGCACCCCAATATGTGGGCATTAAAGAAACTTTGGTGAGGAAAGTCCAATACTTCATCCAATACTGATTATGCCTTAGTTATTGAAGTACAGACACTTTTTTTACCCCAAAAAAGCTCAAAGTTCGGGTGTGCGTCATACACGACGCTTTACGGTAGTATACTACTATATTTGAGCGATGACAAATCGATAAATAACGCTGACCATTTTTGCTCAGGAATCGAACCTAGATGGTGGTGGTGACAACGCTGAATCCTAACCTCTAGGCCAGTGTTTCTCAACCTTTTTTGAGCCGAGGCACACTTTTTTAATCGAAAAAAAATCTTGAGGCACACTCTCCTTTGAAAATGTTAAGGTATTAATTCAATTTTTTGTAATTTTAAAGCTTGAATGATAGTGTCGCCTAAATTGACAGTGTTACATTTTTATCATAATTTGTGTTCACCGTATATCTGGCGGTAATACAGGTTATTTATTTTGGTTAATCATATTACAGTAATTTTGGATTTTACTATATTTATAACTTTTATAAGTTTTAGAACATATTAATCTTCTTTTTCTTAAAAAAATAATAAAAATATTGCACTTAAAATGAGCAAAAAGATCTGCCAGTACAATGACTTTTTATTTTACTACATTAACTTTTTCAGTTTTTTTTTTAAACAAGAAAAAACAATCCAAATGAGTACAATTAAAAGCAGCATTTTTACACTGATTAATTATATTATTTCTATTGGATTACAATCTTGAACAGCTTCATCAAACAAAAGAGGTTATTAATAACATTTCCCTGTCTATGATTAATATATAAAAGGTAAAAGAATAAGAAACTGCTGCCGGGTGGATGAATGTTAAAGGTTTTTGGCTGACCACTGGAATAAAAGGAAATATACTGAACAATGGCATGCTTTTTTTATTGATAGATAATATCCTGCGGCACACTCGACAAGGTCTTCTTGCACACTAGTGTTCCCCACTGGTTGAAAAACACTGCTCTAGGCCATTAGGATTGTAGATTACCTAGGAAAAGGTGTTATGTTCAATATCATCTCATTTTAATTTACAGTTCCACGTTGTACTACGTTGTAAGGACCATTATGGGAAAGAGTTTAGCAAAAGCAATGTTGCACAACGTGGTACCATGAGTAAAAATACTGTGATGATGAGATAAAAATTAAATGCCTTTTCCCGTCATCTATATCTTCAGTGGTATAGTGTTTACACAGTGGATTTTGGGTTATTAGAGTCACAAAATTGTATCGATGTTGAACTGAGTACTTTATGCTCAGCAACGCTTTATTGCTAGGACCTTAACTTGGCTTTGATGCTAGGTCCTTAGCTTGGCCTTTGCTTTGATGCTAAGTCCTTAGCTTGGCCTAACTAGGTCCTTAGCTTGGCCTTATATACTAGGTCCTTAGCTTGGCCATTTGATTTTTGCATTCCGGAGATGGAATAAGAGCTTGCTCTGTCCACTCCACGCATCGGCCCGGTATTGCAGTACCTCCGGGAACGGTGCATTCGCAATGATTGCAACAAGGCTTTAGGGCTAGGACCTTAGCTTGGCCTTTTGGCTGAGAGTAAGTGTCCCGGCTCCTAGGCTTTGTAGCATATAATGAACTGACCGATAACGGATAATGGATAATGAATAACGAAGATAGATCAATAACCCTTAAAAACCCCAAAAACCCCCTAATATCATTAAGGTTATTGTTATTTTACTCATGACATTATGAGAACATTGTCATATATTAAACCGTTCAGTGTTACAGAAAAGGTTGCCTACTACTTATCAAAACTGAAGTGATCTTGATTTTTTGTTATATGTTACTGCAGCAATTACTTCTTGAAGAAAGTGGTACTTTGGGTCATAAGTTCTAGCACTTTATTGTATTTCATGTTTACAAATATTTCATTTTAAATAAATGATAGAAAGTTGCTATTTCAATGTTTTCTTTGAAGTAAATGAATCCCACTTTTAGAAATATCCTACTGATATGCTTGAACGATACCAGCTTCTTTCATTGTTATAGGGATTTTGATATCAAGGAAACTTCTTTTTTGTGCCTGTTCAAAAGTTCAAGGTTACTGACAAAGCCAGAAGAAAAAATTGCTTTATTTATCTCATCCTATTGGAATATAATTGTTGGGCTTAATTTTAAAAATGTTTAAATGTTTAACATTCCATCAATCCAGCCCACAGCTCCATCTATTTGACTTTGACACCCCAGATCTCATTTAAAGTAGAGCTTTTCCACCACAAAGATGGTAATCAAGGTCTAGAAATGTGACTTCTGAAGCAGAATCCTGTCTTGAAAACTTACTTTCAAAGCTTCAGTATATACAGCACCCTAACTTATAACCATACTTTGAGACTCGGGTTTCATAGAAGGACTCAAAGTTTGAGTCCTTCTATGAAACCCGAACTTATTTTTTGAAGTGTAGTTCGAAGCCTGCTTTTAAGCTGAAATGTTGAATCAATCCTTACACATAAAATTAAACAGCAAGGCTGTATGTCTGAAAATTCAATGAAGTCTTAAACTAAAACTTGCTATTAAAACCCTTACCCTTGCACAAAACTACGTAAATTCAACACAATCAATGCAAACCCTAAACAGGGCGTCAATTTTAACATATTTAGAATCCCAACTTGGAATCCCTAAACCTCACAAAAACACTTTACCTAGGAACCTATCATGGTTACCGATGTGAATCACCTGTGCCTGCTCCTTTGGCGCGAACTGCCTCGGACTCTGATTGTCTCCCGATCAGTACTTGTACCCACGCCTGTCTGTCCACTTTTGTCAGTTCGTCTGCGAACCTCAGGTATCACTAGGCAAGCCTTTTTCGACCCTGACTCCCACCTGTCTCGTTTTTTGCTCCTGTCTGTCCCCCGGCTTCGACCCTTTTTTGATCCTGACCACGTCTACTCTCCCGTCCCGGCTTTCGACCTCTGTTGTCCCCAACCACGTCTACTCTCCTTTCTTGGCTCACGACTCGTTTCCGACCCCAACCACGTTTTTGCTCTCTGTCTACTGACCCGTTTTTTCTGTTCCCGACACCGCTTCTCGCGTCCAGCAATCACTGGATCGTGGGCGCAACCCTTTCCCTTTCTTCCAATATAACTTTTGAGAAACGCAACACAATCGGATCCTGTCTTCGTTCTGGTCCTGACTGTAACCTATTTTAAATTCTAATAATTTTGAAAAACAGTTTGGGAACATCACAAAGTCATACCTGTCAATTTATACGTTTTATCTGTTAATTGTTTACACGGTAAAAACATTTTTTCATGGGGAAAAAAATACAAATTACATAAGACCCTCAATTTTTTTTGTTATAAAGTTCTCATCTTGCCTATTTTGCCCCTATTGTGGATCGTCTTGGTCACTGGTAGCAGACAAAAACGTCATCAAAGTACGAAATCCTGCACTGCTACCGTATCCTAATCACGTGAACAACTTCCGGGAAACCCACGTATTGGCGGCCATGTTGAATAGGTGTAAGTTTACCTATTATTATTGTGATTGACATTAGTTTGGCTTTTGTTTAACGTTGTGGGCTAAGTTACGTCAACAAATGTTTGTTGATGTAAAAACAAAAGCGTGTGGTATAGGGATTAGGGTTTGTATAAGGCGATATTTGAGACTCGTTTCAGCAGGCAACATCTTTTAGGTGCCCGGGCCATCCCTGGGGTTGCATTCCCATAAGTCGGAGCCTATCTCTGCCCTTCATTCACTGGATAAGGGTGCACTCGTTTTGGCAAGTTTTTAGGGTCACCCAGGGTTGTCTTTGGAAAAACTGCGCAATATTTTTGCCTAGGGTTTATGGGGCGAGGCCCACTATGTTTGAAGGGAGCATTGCAACTGTGGTTCTTCCCCAGGGTTCCACTTACCAGGTAGCAGTACAATGCCAGACAGATTCCTCTTTATTTTGAACATAAAACAAATTTATTGTAGACCCATGACTACATCTCACCACGTCTGCTGGACCCATCCAATATAGCCGACTGTTTACATTTGGCAATGCGCATGACGTCACACAAAAACTATCAATTATAAGGAACACCAAATTTACTGCAAGTGGGGAACGGACTTAAATTGCTTATGGTGATTATTTATAAAATAAAATAAACTTGTTTACACAAATGATCTTTTTTTGTATTCTACTTAGTCTGATTTGCTGTGAGTGTTGTGTTTGTAAGGCTTATCGCTTGCTAATAGGGATGGTTGTTACTAATAACAGTAGCAATTGACTGAAGTTAACGAGTATGGTAAGTATTTGGAGGATATTTTGAGTACCTAGTGTGGCGTGGTCTTGCAGAAGCAGCTCACAGCAGTAGGGGGCGCCGCCTACCATAGCGGAGTGATAAAGAGGCGTCAGTCCCCTGCTGTCTTTGTAGTCTGGTGATGCTCCAAGGTCCAGCAGGGTCTGGAAAGTAACCGAAGCGAGTCATCTAGAAGGTGGGGAGGTAGGCAGGTCGTTGGGGGTGCCATTGGCCAAAAAACAGCCTTACTGTGAGAGCGGCGCTGTTGCGGCACATGACGGCCCGATGCAAAGCAGTGATTCCGTCCCGGGTGCGGAAATCCAGGTGAGCACCACCACTGCGAAGAACTTTGATGAGCTCGCAGCTCTCCTCCAGCTGGACTGCCAATGTCAGAGGACACTCTGGGAGGGAGCACATTGCAACAGCTTTTTTTTATTTCTTCAAAGGTGCTGTACGGAATTGGGAACTTTTGTACTTGCTGATGCCACAGTCTGGCTTGAGGCATGCAGCCTCTGTCAAGCCTCTTATGTTGCACGTGCATTTCATAGATGTACTCAGGTAAACTAACCCTTTTTCAACTTTTGGGGGGTTTGGGTTGGCATTTGGACAGTACTTGAAACAGGCCTTTTCTTACTTTCACCATTTTCATGCTGTACTAACAAAAACCTGCGGTGATGATCATAAAGTCGCTAACCCCACTTTTTCCTCCAAACTATTGTGTTTATCGACGTTGCTAAAAGTGAGATAAGGGCTCTTTGAACTCATATGGGTATTTTTCACACTTATTTGACAGAGAAAAAAAAATCTACTTTAAAAATTTTGAAATACACCTCAAACGACTCACCCCACCTTTTAAAGCACTTTTTTGTCTAAAATGTGTTTTGGTAAAGGGGACAGTGTGTGTTATGTAGTAATTCCTAGAGGTAAAAAAATATTGATTTAAATAGTAAGTAAAAATACATTAACTATTATATAAATATGCATTTTTTAACTACTTGTAGGCACTTATTTGACATAACATGAGCCTCACCTTAAGGGAGCTGACATAATTTTTCGGTATCTTGCTTGTGAGGTTATCCAAAAACCTCAAAAAGGCTGGGCAAAAAATGTGAGGTGAAATAGTATTTTTTTGTCACTTTGAGTCTCCGTAGTTTGTATTCTTCCTTGTGCTTTTGAGCACTACTTTTCTGTTTCACTACAACAGGGGTGTCAAACTCATTTTAACTCGGGGGCCACGCGATAGAACAAACATTCTGTCGGGGGCCGGACTAGTAGATCAAAGAGAAAGAAAAAGAGATAAAAAAATAAGACAAAGAGGAAGGGAAAAGGAGAGAAGGCAGGACAAAGAAAGAGAGAGGGAAAGAGTGGGAGAAACAAAAGAGATAAAAAGAGAAGTCGTGAGAGGGGGAAAGAAAGGGAGTGGAAGAAAGAAATCCAAAGAGAAATAGAAAGACAGTAGGAGAGAAAAGAGAAACGAAAGTGCGAAGGGTAGGAAGAGAGAAATAGAAAAGAGAGAAAAGGAAGTTAGAGCAAAAGAAGTTAAAAAGACACAGAGAGAGAAAGAGACAAAGAGCAACAAAGGAAGAGAAAAAGAGACACAGTGAGTGAAAGAGACAGAGAGTGGGAGAAAAGGGGTGGAAAAGAGGGAGAGAGAGAGAGAGAGAGAAAGAAAAAGAGATACAAGTACAGTGTCTTTGTTCGAGGCACCTTTCTTTTGGCAACATCAAGTTTGCATATTTCAACCTGCAGCTTGTTTTTCTCTTGCGCTTCTCTGAGTGTTGTCTCGCGGGCCGGATTCAATCCCTTAGCGGGCCTGATCTGGCCCGCGGGCCGCCTGTTTGACACCTGTGCACTACAACATTCAGCAACATCTAATACTCAAATAATACACAGTGTCCCTTTATTTGTCTCTGGGTTTTTTTTTTTAATTCTGTTCCAGGGTGGAGCCAGCACCCAGTTTGGTGACAAGGCCACTAGCTGGTTTAGCAACTTGCATTACTCAAGCAGCTATTGCTAATAGTTTTAACGCCTAATTTAGTGACCATGTCTGCGACGCTGGCATTAGCAGTTTTTACCCATGCACAAATTGAATTAGTCCCTCCATTTTTTTTCATTTTTAAATCATGATAAAATAACGATCGGGATGTTGATGAAGATTTTTTTAATGGCAATAGCACTGCAAGCTCAATATCCTCTATTGTTTTTAAAGCAGTTGTATTATTTTTTTTAACTATCATTAATTTAAGAAAGAAAATGAAAGTCTTATTTTGAAATCCCATTTTAACATGAAATAAAGGAAAGGTTATTTATGCTGTTGAAATGCTTTTTTTTAAAAAAAGAGTTGAATCACTAAATCTGCTTTCAAACATTTTATTTTTGGGGCTTGGGATATGATTTTTACAAGGAAACTTTTTATTTTAAGCGATATATTTAATTTACTTTTTGACATTTATTAATCCATTCAGAGACAAACAAGCGTTTACACGCTCACTCGTACCAAGGGACAATACGGACCTCCCAAAAAACCTGCATGTTTTTGGGAAATGAGAGGAAACACACAGACATGGGAACTCTGCACAAGGAGGCCAGTAGCTGGAATTGAACTTATTATCTCTGTACATGCTAACCAGACACCCACTGCGCCGCACTGAAATTATATCAATATAATTTTAAATTTAACTATACTAATTAATATCTGTTGTTTCCTTTCACATAAAATATACTAACAAAAATCTTTTCATTAATTAGTTTACACACCCCCGCTGTCTGAGTCGTGGAAGTTGGGATCCAGGCCTTTCTCCAGCCATTTGGAAACCTTCTCCACATTCTTCTGGTGGACATGTTCCATGAATCGCTTCAGGTTGGCCTGAAATTGACAAACAAGTTGGTCAGAACTTCCTTTCCTGCAACGTTGCCTTGCCACGAAAAACATTGCCTACTTTAGTGTGCAGCTTGGCAAGCTGTTTGTCGTCTACGTAACTCTGTGTGTAAATTCTGCGTTTGTAACGAAACTGGAAGACAAGACAGCGACGTTAGTGCACAGAAAGAGAAAAACATTTGTGCTGTGTTCAAAATCACTCAATCGTCTGACGAATGACAAGGTATTATTATAATTTGTTCTGTAAAATGAGCAAAGGTTGGGTAATCCTGCAAAGTGTTAGCGGTTCATCTTTTCACAAACATTTTTGTTTCTGGAACGGTTCCTTGCCATATTATCAAGACGATAGGTAACGGTAACTTTCTCTCCACAGGCAGCTCTTGGAACAAATATGTCAAAATGACTTTTGACATCAAAATATATATGTCATTTAACAGATACGTTTGTGTGTGTTGTGCTTTGTTGTTCTTCCAGTGAGCCGAAAACTAGAGCCGTCATCTTCTACACGAAGAACTCGCAATGTCATCTTTTGTCAATGCAGAAAAACAATTTGTCGTCTTCTATTTCAAAAACAAGCTGCTGCTTCTTTGCCCAAAACTAGTTTAAAAGTTGTCTGATTTCACAACTAAAGAAGCTTTCTTTTTTCTACGTTATAAACATGAGCTATCATATACACCAGGGGTGTCAAACAGGCGGCCCGCAGGGCGGATCAGGCCCGCTAAGGGATCGAATCCGGCCCACGAGACAACACTGAGGGAAGTGCAAGAGAAGAACGAGCTGCAGGTTGAAATATGTTCACTTGATGTTGCCAAAGCCCGGTGCCTCTCACAAAGACGCTGTAGTTGTATTTCTTTCGCTCTCTCTCTTTTCCTCCCCTTTTCTCTCATTCTCTGTCTCTCTCTCTTTCACTCTCTGTGTCTCTCTTTTTCTCTTTCTTTGTTCCTCTGTCTCTTTCTCTCGGTGTGTCTTTTTACCTTCTTTTGCTCCCTCTTCCCTCTTTCCTTTTCTCTCTTCTCTCCTTCTCTCTTGCTTTCCCCTTCTCTCTTTCTCTCCTTCTCTTTTTCTTTTCCTCTTTTCTCTCCTCTCTTTCTCTTTGGATTTTTTTTTCTCTCTCTTTCTTCCCCCCTCTATCACTATTTCTCTTTTAATCTCTTTAATGTTTGTTCTATCGCGTGGCCCCAGAGTTAAAATGAGTTTGACACCCATGATCTACACAGAAAGCTAGTGACACATAAAAGCCAGAAATTAGCGTCTTTTTCTAAGCCGTTACACTGAACCCAAAAATGTGACTTACATTCCAGTACAAATAATGCCCGTTTTCCTCTCCCCCAAAAATATTTTTGGGCCAGGTACTACGATGTAAAAACCTCTCAGATAACATTTGGAGATCGAACAAGCAGCAGGACAAAGGATTTGCTAGATGTTGAGTAAATAACATCACGTAATTAAGAGCCACGCAGACCAGCAATGAGCAGAGGACGGCTCATGTTAAAGGGACAGTGTGTATTATCTGACCACTACTGAAAACGAGTCTTAAAAAGCACAAGGAAGAATACAAACTACGGGGATTCAAAGTGACCAAATAGCACCATTTCACTTTCATTTTTACCCTGCCTTTTAAGTTAGGCGTAGTGTCATCTGTGTCATCTCGCTAAAGGTCAGGGGTCGGGAACCTATGGCTCGCAAGGCCATATAAGGCTCTTTTCATGAGTACATATGGCTACATATTGGTCCCACACAATTTTTTCCCAACTTTAAAGTCCATTGTCATGCACTCAAAGCCAAGTAAGCACTAAGGTCTTGATTGGTACTGTCCAGAATATATAGGCTACAGTTCTAACAACAGTTTACAGTCACAGTGTCACCAAAGAATCCAGTTTTGACTGTGCATCGCCAAGGAATCCTTCATATGAAAGCCCATAGTATAAATAGTCCATGTTCACTGCTGAGACACTTTATCATGAAAATCTACATAAAAACTGTAAACATCCCAAACCGCCAGCAGTGCACCCAGAGAAATTTGATTGGATGAGCGGTAGGGTTGGGCGGAGCTATGCACAGAACGCAAGCTTTCCCTCTCTTCTGTCTCCCGCCCTGCGCCGTCTGCTCTGAAAGTAAATCTTCAGGATCTCAGTTTGCAGAATGCTGTGCCATTTTTACAAAATAACTCTGCTCGCACCTTGAAACCATAATTTGTGAGAAAAATGACGGTCAAACTAAGCATTAACACTCTTACGGGAGCAGAATTTTAAGTGTTGTATTTATATGGGACACAAGCACTGGCATTATTATTATTGCATGGATTCCATCAAATCATCAAGCGCACACAGTGAAATAAAATGAGAAGAAGAATAAGCTTTTGTGTGGAGAGCTGGTTAGTGGTTTTGTTAAATTTGTTTTAAAATATATGGTGTGGCTCTTAACCCCCAGCCCTCCAAATTACATTTTTTACTTTTTTTTTGACTCAGAGTCAAAAATGTTCCCGACCTCTGCTAAAATTAAAGTTCATTTTGGGTAAAAAAAAAAAAGGAATTTTTTGACAAGTATTTGTAAAAATGTATTTTTGCTTATTATTTGAATCAATGTTGTTTTAATAAATGAACTTTTTTTTTACCACTTGAAATATACTAAATAATTCACACTGCACCTTTAAGATAACGGCAGAGGGGAAAAAAAACAGCTTAATGTCAGTCACCTAGAAAAACGAATAAGCCACTTTCCAATCAATTGGCAAGGACGCTGCAAACCCAAAACTTAACACCTACTTTTGTCGGATAAGTGGGCTCTTCTTGGCGTCAGAGATGGTTC
The DNA here is from genome assembly GCF_059441175.1 of Urocampus carinirostris. Taxonomy (NCBI): domain Eukaryota; kingdom Metazoa; phylum Chordata; class Actinopteri; order Syngnathiformes; family Syngnathidae; genus Urocampus; species Urocampus carinirostris. The sequence goes on from NC_142359.1 coordinate 22,111,930, forward strand.
TTTAACTGAGCTTCTTTAGAATCGTTCACTTCCGAAAAATTGAACTAAAAGATTCAATGCATCTTAGAAAGGGTGCTGGGGAAGCAGTACCAGTATTGTAAAAATGAGGCATATTTGATTGCTTTGGAGATAAGTGTGTTCTCCTTCAGTCGACTCTTCTTCTCATTTAAAAATAAAAAACAATATCAGTTTCTCTGTCAATTACCTTATTGATTAGTTCATTCTGCTTGTTTATGTTTTCAATATTGGACACCTACAAAGGATATTGCATTGGATGACAGTTTGTTATTTTGACTGTTATTTATCACTATTTGTTATTTGGACTATTATGCACTGTTTACATCATTATCACTATTGGCCAATGATTTTTCTGTTCTTTGATAACCTAAGAGATGAAAGGACAGATTTGGTATTTGGCAGTGTATGGATTTTTTTGTAGAGTCCTCTCCTGTTCTGGTAGCAAGTTCAAATGAAATATAAAATGAAAACAGAAGTAATTTAAATAAAAGTAATCCTTCATGTTTTTTTTTATAACAGTTGGTTTATCTCTACCTGCCACCAAAATTATGCGATTTCACTGTAGTGGGTAGAAAGTGATTCCGAACACAGCCTGGCTTTACTAAAATTGTTTACAAAATAGCGCACCTCAAGATATGGAATAGGCGTGATAGGTGGGAGAGGGTACTCTTTCAAAAGTCGCTCCTCGTCCAGAAACTTGCCAGCTCGGCCGTTGAACGCCGGCTGGAAGAGACCATAGTTCAAAACATCCGACAGAGACTGAGTCAAGGTGACCAGAACCCTCTGCTTACTGGTCCAAACGGGTAACTCTGGGTCCAGCCGCAAACACTTCTGAGAGAGCCAAAGACGTACAAATGGACATGTTTGACGGCAAACTTTCTGACTTTGGCCTCGTGTTCACTTTCTCCTCGTCTTCCGACCGGCCGACGGACGGGAGTGTGTTAGCTAGCGTGTGTGTTACCGTCTGCTGCAGGTCCGGGATGCCGATGCGGACCACGACGCTGTTTCCAGAGGCAGTGTCCTCCGCGTCGTCGTCCCGGGCGACGGTAGAGCCTGTCGGGTTGCCGTTAGTAACCGCCTGTTGGCGTGGGCGATCATGTTTGGTGTCAGCAGCCGGACTCAGAGGCATGTGGCTGCAAGACAGGAAGTCACCAATGGTCACACACCAGGTAAGAAACTTATTTAATGGCCCCCATGTCATCCTCCAGGCCAAACATTCTGATAATAAAAGTTATAACAAAAACAATGATGCATTTTATATAGGCAGTTTGCTTTTACTTTAAAAACCATACTTAAAACAATTACAGATATAAGCTTGACTTCCGTTTGAGAAAAAGTGGACCTTTATCTTTACTTGTAACATTTTAGGTTTGCGGTTCCCTCAACTACATAGGTCAGACATGTCCGAAGTTCGGCCCTGGGACCAGTTACAGCCCGTGATTAAATTTTTACTAGCCTGCAGCCTCTGTCATTAAAAGAATAATCTTTGGTCCGCTAGTAATGTTGACCGCATTATAAAATAAATGTGTACAAAATCATTTTCCTTTTGAATCACCATTTCACCAGATGATGGCAGTTGCCTTTTGGCCAACTTTTCTTTCGAATTCTGTGAAAATTTCAGCCCACCTCTTTTCCGACATGGCGACTGTAAATAAAGAAAAGTTGACTGTGATGACCGCGCTTCGCGGACAAGTTGCATGTTCTTCGGCTAGCATGTTTTCAGCCTGTACTTTCAGTCTGTTCAAAAGGACCTTTAGCAAAACTTTACTTGACATTATAGGATGGACCCTTATTGCACTTTAAACTTTAGGTGAACTTAATTGGACTTTTTTTTTTACTTCAGGGGGACGTTTAAGACCTGTTTTGCTTCATTTGACTGCTGCCATCTGCATCGCTAATATTAGCTGTGGAATTTTACATCACTTCCTGTTTTTCAACTCTGAGAAATTCTTACACACACGCATGCCAGTGACATTTTAAGAACAATACAAAAACCTGTCATTTCCAAGGAACAAGTTGGTGATGTGACAAACTCACAAGTTCAAGTACAACACCGCCGCTTCTCTATTTCCTGTGAACGCGACTCTGCTTCCTGTTAACGAAGACGAGCCGTCATTTGATGAAGCACCAAATTGAACAACCGCCCGCATCCCAGTGAGCTGGCGGGGGCACAAGTGACGTGTTGTCATGGCAACTGGAATAGCAGGGAATCCTGTGCTAACCTCACTGTGTCACTCTCTGGGCGCGTGTGCGTTCGATGTGCTCGTTGTTGCCATGGCAACGCAGATGAAGATATGTTTGCAGTTCGCTTTTTTGAAAACTACATCCTACCTGCTGACTCTCACTGTTTTTTCATCTGCCTCTGACACATCTGGGACACTGTCAAATAGCAGGATCTTGCCCTGGCGAGATGTTTGCGGAGAGACTTGGGAAGCAAAGCTTGCAGCTGATCTCAATATCGTTGTGCTCAATTTGGAGATTCTCAAAAATGGAGAAGTGAGCCGGCAGGACTCTTAAGCTGTTCCCTCACCAGTCATAGCTTGGGGCGCCCGAAAATGATGCTTGAATTGCTGGTTATGTTGTCCCAACAGACAAAATATAACTAAACATACAGTCATAATCAATAACTTTAGTAATGAACCAAAATGTCTTTTTTTAATTATTATTTAAAGTGACAGTGTGTAATATTTAACACCTCCTAGAGGAAAAACCCTCCATTCATTAAAAATTACAATATGTATTTGGATAATAAGCAATAAGCAATACGTGACCTATCATGTAAAGGGGCATTTTTAAAAATACTCACAGGTAGAGAAATTTGGATTTATGTGAAATAACATAACCCTAACCTAAAAAAAAAAAGAGAGACATAAAACGATATGTTTTGATCACTTTAAGTCTGCGTAGTTAGTATTATTCTTTGTGCATTGTGGCACTTTTCAATCACACTACACCATACAGAGACCTCCATCCATCCATTATCTGCTCCGCTTATCCTCAGTAGGGTTACGGGGATGCTGGAGCCCATCCCAGCCATCTTCGGGTAGTGGGCAGAGGACACCCTGAACTGGTTGCCAGCCAGTCGCAGGGCACACGGAGACAGACAACTCACTTGCTCATTCATACCTAGGGACAATTTGGACCGGCCAATTAACCTGACATGCATGTCTTTGGAATGTGGGAGGAAACCGGAGTGCCCGGAGGAAACCCACGCAAGCACAGGGAGAACATGCAAACTTCACACAGAAAGGTTGGATCTCATGAATTCAGAACTGTGCCGCACATGCGCTAACCACTGTGCTGCCGTGCTGCCTACAGAGACATCCAGTGGTCAAATAATACACATTGTTCCTTTACGGCAAAAAAGTATTGTTTTTAAAGAAGGTTCTTTCTTATATCACTGTCTTCAAATCTAGAGAAAGTGATATTGTTGCTCTTTTAGAATTTAGTCTATTTATTTGAGGTTTGACCAAATCAGTATATATAATAATATATAATGAACAATGTAACAACACAATGAGTATCTAAAAATGTACTTGCTGGATATTATCGTTGAAAAAGACAAAATAAATCTTAAAACACTAAAGAAAATGTAATGTGTGTTTTTCTACAGCTCTCTGTAGTGACTACATTTTATCATGTGTCTATATTGTGGTTGTGGGTACAATCCACTTGTCTACTGAAGTAGATATTCAATTACATTTACTTGTATTACAGTATCAGAAAAAACATGTTCAATGGCTTATAGTCATGCAGTGGCCCATTCCTTTTAATCTGCATGGGGGGCGGGGGGTCTTTTCAAATATTTATATCATAAACCCCACCAAACTTCACAATACCCGCCACATTTGTCATACAGGAAGAGATGCACGTTTGGGGGAGAAGAAGCCCCCCTCTAGCTTCAATGGGTTTATTCTAGGCTGGTGACAACACTTGACTCAGACTGCTGAATAAGTGATAAGTAAGGCAGCCAACTTTCCTGCATTGTCTTGTACAAGGACGACGTTCGTCAAGTGAATAATTACCCAGGAGCTCGAAGTGTTTTTCAAGGCAAACGCCGGATACCGCCTGGTAGCCATGCACTGTTTCATTGGTCAGTAACCACTGGGCTTTGGACTGACACCGGGCAGTATAAAATTTCGTATCAGGCCTTGGTTTTTGCATATATCATATTTATTCATTTGAAAACATATTTTTTTTAACTAAAGAAACCCTGAACGTTTGAGTGTGCATTATACCAATGTTTTATAGTGATAACGTAATGGAGCAAAGATTGATTAGTCAACAAATATCGCTAAAAATATTTACCGAGCATTGGATGCAATGGGAACTGATCCCATATCTCGGTGGTAAGAGCGCAGAATGCTATCTACTAGGCATATAGGATTGTAAAAGGCATTCGATTTTATCTCATTATTGCACTATTTTCACACACGGAGCCGAGTTGCACAACGTTTTAATGGAGCATTACGGAAAACAGTTCAGCCAAAACGACATGGTACCGTAAGTAATAATGGAGTGATGATAGGATAAAATCGAATGCCTATTCTTTTGTTATCTAGATCCCTAGTGGTCTAGCATTTACCCAGTGGAGTTAGGCTTATTATTATTTTTACCAGTATTGTTTTTTTAGTAATGTTTTTATTAGGCTGGGTCGTGAGAATATAGCCAGGCATTAATCGGTCCGTGGATCACTGCATTACTTGAATAATGGTACTGTGCCAGAATAACAACCCAAACATTGTTCATGTCCAAAATTGAACTCAGAGCCTGGACAAAGTAAGTCACGGAAAGTTTCCATCAGCCATAACACAGATAAGTGGTTCGACTACCTTTAAGACAAAGCTAAAAAATACTTCAAAATAGTTCCGAAATGCCTGAAGATGGCACCAAAATAATACTTTTGTGTTAATGAAGTTCCTCAGTTCATTTCAACTAACATTATTGAAACAAGATGTCACATAATTATCCAGGCTGATATTTTTCTCTAGATCAAAATGTTAGAAGATGATGGAGAAACACACAACCTTTGTCCAAATATGGTGTTTACAGTATATAGTTGCTTGGTAGCAAGACAAACCAAGATAGTGTTGCAGCAAATTTGCTGTTTAAGTGAACTATTCATGTCAGTTTAACATTCAACAGGATTGCTCAATATGGTTCACGACGATAAATCAACAGTGTTTGGATTAGGGATTCTCTTTGGGTAAAGTCTCCTACCTATTAGCAGCTCTCCCATCAAAATGTTCCAAAGCGCAATCTGATCCCAAGCCTGACGGCGTTACTGCTTCACCTTCAGGCTTACAACCTGCCTTCGATCTGGGACGCTTGGAGGGGATGGCTTGGCGGTCTGGAGGTCAGGGATGCGGCCAGGACGCCTCAGGTGGATGGTGACAGGGAGACTTTCAGACTGTATTGTGGGAGTCGGTCGGGCCATCCTGGGGAGAGGGCGGTACAGTGAAAGGAAGATGGGGGTCAGGCGCCAGGATGTGGAAAAAGGGAGGGTGGGGCAGAGGGTAAAACAAAAGAGATAGGGTTAGTGGAGACTGCAAATAGACAACTGCCTCTTTGGAGGCCAGTTTGAGACAATTTGATATAATTTTGTTTGGAGTAATTTGATAACCTTATGGCTAACTTGCAATTTACGAAATGTCATGAAAGAAAAGAAAGCAGTTAACTCTTCTGCGTTCAACAATAGCGAGGGAGCATTATTATACCCTGGCGCCACACACCAACAAGTGGACAGCTAAAATCAAAAACAATGTCCGTTCCCCTCAAAGATCAGAACTACTTCCTGTGACTCAAACTTCCCGTTTCCTGTCTGTGTGGGCGAAGAAACGGATAAGAGGAAGGAAAAGGTGAGAAGCTGGACAACTCAGATAACACGCACGCGCAACCACGCATACACACTTCAGACACCGCGTGGATACATTTTGTGACATTTAGAAAGATGAGTTCCTGAGATTTGATCGATAACCTAATATAAGGCTCATCCGCTGTAATCACAAAATGTGTGTGTATATATCTCACATATTTTAGCCACTCAACATACATTACACAAATGTTGTTGTTCAGAGAGCTGAACTTTTAATACAATTTTAGGATGGGCAACCCCAAAATCCAAGTAGAACTTTGAGCAGACAGTACTTAAGATAAATAGCAATCCACTTTTGCATGTTCTCATAATATTGCGTGTGTGTGCAAGGCACATATATAATTTCTCCTCATACACAGACATATCGTTTTCTGAAGTTTAACTTTAAGTTAAGCTTAAGGAATACGCTACCATAATACCCAGATGCAGATCCAGCTTCGATTATCTTATGGTCACAGACCCAAGTCAGTCCTGGTATTGTAGCTCCCCTTGCCCAATTACCATGGCAACCGTTGACAGGAGCATATAAGATCCACTCGTCTCTTTCGTTCACGCACACACACGTTACATTGTCAAGTTTCACATCATTAGCAGTTGAAGCTTTGGAATTTTGTTATTCTTTTCGCAAAGACACAGTGGACATAATACATTAATTTGTCCCAAAAGATGGAAGTGTTACTATGGCAACCACGTGCTGTGCCAAGGAGAGACACTTCCTGCTTGAAGTGGTCTTTTTTCCCCCCTGTAGCATGTGCAGCAGATCAGCTTTTAGATAGACCACGGCCTACACACTCACTGCCGCACTTACATAACATGCACAGACACGCACGCGCACAAATGCAAAAGATGAAGGGGGGATGCTGGAGAAAAAAAAAGTACAAAAAAGTAAGGGCTGAGAACACTTTGTGGATAGAGAGGAGAATGGAATTAAAGCATGCAGGCAAGGATTTGAAGCATCAGAAGAAGGCTCTGGCAAGACAGGGAAGATGAGGATGGAACGAAAACTAAAATAAAAATAGGGTTTGAAGAGCAGGTTAGAATAAGGGGAAAAGTGGAGGTTGGGTGAGAAAAGGAAAGGAATCAAAAAACTACCAACTCCAGGTGAGGTAATTAAAGAAATAAATGATGTACCAAGGAATCCAAAAGAATAAATACAATAAGGCAAAAAAGGAAGAGGTAAATGAAGTGGTTTGGATGGAGAGAGGTAGATGAGGAAATGAGGAGGTGAAGGGGTTGAGGAAATGAGGAAAGAAGAAGACAAGTAAAGCGAGAAGACCAGAGGGGAGATCAAAGGCCAGGATGAGGAGGAGGAAGAAAGAAGAGGGATAAATGGACGCAAGGGATTTAATAAAATGTCTGAACAACAGGAGATGATCAGAAAAGAACATTTAAAGGAGCAAGAGGGTAAAAGGTAGGGAAAATGTGAGGACAAGGAGGTGGAGGGATGAGTGAAAGAGTATAGAAAAGAGGGAAAAATGGAAATAAGAAGGTAAGAAAAGAAGGACACATGCAAATGAGAGTGAAGGACCCAGGGTGGCGCGCTGTCAGGACCTATAAGCCCTTCTCTGCTGGCCTAAAAAATATCAATGCGTATAAAATAATTCCAAATTGTCTTTCATCTTCATTTCATCACTTTTCCCCTGGCTACCCTGATTCCAAATGTGTGCTTTTATATTTAAGCATTTAACCAATCACATATAAGCTATTACTTGTTGCCAGGGTACAGAAATCTACCTGGAGGCCTTCACAATCAGTTCTGCAGGCCCTGAGGCAAAACATCAGTGTCGATAAAACTGCTGGTTTAAATTAAACCAATCAGATTTCGAGTTGGCAGTGCAGGGCCTTCACAAAGGTGTAACAACATGTCAGCACTTTCAGAAACTATGATTGGCTGTGGGGCAGGGGGTGGATTCTAACATTAATTATAATAATATATTCATTTGTCCCTGAACAAAAAAGTGAAGAAAAAAATCCATTGCAAATCCATCTGTTGAAGGAACTTTTTTAGCTCTAAATTGAGTAAATACCAGAAATATGCCAGATTTACAACAGAATAGACTCGACTTTGAGTGTTAGCTTCGATAGCGATAGAAAATAACTTTTTTATGGAACTGAAACGCATGGATAATCTGTTTGACAGTGAGACTGAAATCTTCTTGGAGAAAGATAGGATGGATTTTTTGCACCCAAAAAATATTTTTGCTGAGTAAAATGTGGCTATATACCTAAATAATAGTGCAATATTATGAGGATAGTACAGATACAGTTGTGAACACATATAAAGTATCTGTAGTAAGTGTTATATAGCCATAAAATAGTTATTGAAGGCTGGACTGATTCAGACGTAGCACAGCTGAAAGCCTAGGTGTGAAATGCACAGACCGCCACTGGAAGTACCATTAGGAGGACTTGAAGATGACCTGACAAATAGAATAATAATTGTGGAAAGGAAAAGTGTAATACATGAGAGTGCTTAGTAGATGAGTCAGGGAAATATGGATGGAGAAAGTCCAGGGAGTAAAGTGTGATGAGGAACAGGAGAGTCAATTGGGAGGAGGTGTGGCCAACTTAATCATAAAGGGGTGAGGAGGAATGTAAGGAACAAGGCAGAAGGAAAAAAATCCAAGATAAAATCAGGCTTCCAAAACTGAAGGGGGCAGCATAATTAAAACGTTGAAAAAGTTGAAACAATTCTTGCAGGAAAATCTTATTTAACCTTATGCTGTCTTACCTTAAATCAGTGCTTCTCAATTATTTTATGTCATGCCCCACCCCATGAGAAGAAGAAATCCTCTCCCGTCTCCCCCAGGAAGTTGGTCCCCTCATCCGGGTTATTTATTATTTCATGTGATCACTTGAAGGTCTGCTTCACTTTGTATCTACAATTCATACTTAATCCTTATACTCTGTGCTATATGCATGGCGTGGAGGATAAACAAAAAAAATACTGCCAACGAGAGTATCACTGCTCCCTAGTTAAGTGGAGGTGCGATTGCACTTCATTCTTATGGAAGCAAAAAAAAAGTTCTGAGGTTAACAGTGCGCTCCGAGGACGGAGCCTTGCGCTACCCAGGGGGGGGGGGGGGGGCGCCCGGGACCGGGCTGCCCCCTATTTGAGAACCACTGCCTCAAATATTGACACATTTTAAACTATAATTTCAACAAGCCACTTACCCAAGACAACCACATATTGGGCAGAGACATGTAAGGGGGAAAAGGACAACTAAAAAGGGAGGAGGACAAAGGAGGGATGAAAATGGACAGAGGATTTAATAAAAGGTTTGAATGACAATAGATGATTAGATTTTTTTAAAGGAGCACGAAGTGAAAAGGCAAAGTAGTCATCAAAGGAAAAAGAAAAGACGGTAAGATAAAGGTGAGGAGGACAAGGAGGTGGGAAAAGGAGTGAAACAGTGTAGAAAAACGAGAGAGAAAAAGTAATCATGGAAATAAAGAGGTCAATTGAATTAAAAAGGGATGCAAATAAGCCAAATATTCGAGATAGGGAGACTCGAGGATGAGATAACAAATGTAAATGTAATCTATCTAATTTATCTAAATGTAATCTAATCTATCTAAACTACTTTAGAAATCGCAATTTGTGTGTGTGTGTGTGCGTGCGTTTATATGTGACTTATAGGCTCTGAAACGGCGGAACCGATTTCCATGAATATACACAGTTGTACTTAAGGCCTCCGTGAGTGACTTTAGCTCGGATTCGTGTCAAGGCACCCTCAATAAATATAAACAAAATCAATAAACATCAGTTTTCGTGTGGTCTGCTTTCGTTGGGTCTCTAATACCTTTTGGAAGCCAAATTGGGTACTGCAGTTCCTGACTACCAACCACTCCCAACAGCCGAATCCAATCTTTTATTAGTCATGTGCTTGTGCAATGACAAATGAGGAAAGGAAACATTTACAGAACGAGAACACTAAGGAGAGAAGTGAAGAAAATATGGATGGACAAAGACTGTAGGAAGTAAAGTAAGATGAGGAATAGTCAAGAGAGATGGTCAACTTTATTATATGGGGGAATATAAGAAAGAAGCCCAAAGAGTAAAATAAAGGCCTCCAAAACTGAAGGGGGCAGCACTTTTAAGGATAAGTTGACCTCTAACAAAAGTTGAAAAGCCCAAAACTTCAAACAATTCCTGGAGGAAAATCCACAATAAAAACAAATCCAACTTTACACGGTCTTATCTTAAGTATAGACACATTTTAAACTATAATGACGACTGGCCACTCCCTCAAGACAAGTGGAACAGAACAACTAATAAAAAAAAGTTGCACACACAACACACAACTGTTATGATGCTGACATGATCGCACACGCAAACACACATGTACCCACACACATTTAGGGACTCACCCAGCAGAGCTGCGACTTGGTCTCCATCCTGATGACTGATGGGAAAAATAGGAGGAGGTGGAGGATGATGGATCAAGAGGAGGAGGTGTATCTGGAGACGAGAAGATGAAGCGGGGAGAGGTAGTAGCAGAACGAGTGAAAGGCTGGTCGCTTCAGCCCACGCACACAAGCACGCACACAAACGTCAGCATTTGCACACTATCTCCCACTCCAATGCGTGGGATTGAAAACACACCTCTCTCTTTCTCACTTTTTCCCCCCCTCACTTGCCCACTAGCTGGCTTCCACGGTGAGAGAATCGGGGTGATTGGCGTGGGTGTGGAGGAGCGGCCCCGTCGCCATGACAACGATGCACCGGAACACGGACGGAGGGGGGGTGCTTTCTTCGGCCTATCACAGCCCACCCTGCTGCATTATGGGAAATTATACACTAAACCTGACCATTTGAAAGAGGACAAAAACTGTAAAGTGCAGTGGTGACTTTAGATCGGAGGTGCTGCAGGACATGCGGACCTTGAGAACCGGAGTGCCCACCCCTGCTTTAGATAAAAGTTTATTTCATCCCAAGAGTCATGCTCATCCCCACGTTTTTTTCCTCTATTTTTTAGCGTAGAATGAAAATGGCGAAAGTAAGAAAGGGCGCGTATCAAGTACAGTCCAAATGCCAACACAAAACCCCAAGGAAGATGAAAAAGAACAGTTTATTTCGAGCACATCTGAGAAGTGCACGTACTTGCACGCGCAACATAAAAAGGTTGACAGAGGCTGCAACGACACAAGCCAAGAGATGGGACCAGCGAGTATTGAGAGCATTGGGGCTACATGTATTTTGGTGTGAATGCCAGTCTCCTGGCAGCAAAAATAACTTAAATGAAGACTGTCACTCTTCAGGAAGATGTTAACCATTCTTTGCAGGAAATGGAGAATAAATGATGACGGTAAAAGCCACCACACAGTGCTTTTATTTCAAATGCTTGCACACAAGTTGAACTTGTTGCCCAAATCGTCCTAATGACAGAAAATAGTTAAAACAGAAAAACAAAGCAGACAAAAACGTCCAAGTTACAATACAGTATGGTGACTATGGTCACATTACTTTTAAAAGAAACTAAAAAGGTGCAATTAGTGGAAAAGGTTGCTTTTTAAAAAATGCAAGGAATGCAGGAAAAAATACCGCGTGAGCAGTATTATAGCGCTCCCTGCTGGAAGTTTTATCTCCAGAGCACAACAGGCAACAGTTACCATGACAACTGCCAACTGTTACTCAGGACAATAAAGTTGCCTATTTACATTTCAATCTCAGAGACAAAGTAACAAAGAAGCTTAAATTTGCTTCACAAAAGGTTTTATGTGTTATTTTCATTCAAGACTTTTGTGTATATTTTTTAAATATAGTGAACAAGCAATTTACATTTACGACAATCTTAGCTAGACAATAATGAATGGAAAAAATGTTGGAAGGGGAAAAGGGAAGGGATTTTAATTTGCTCATTGGATGATTTTATGATCATGTATGAGAATTTATTGACACAAAATTAAAAACGTGCCAACATCCAAAGAAGGCAGGGCTTTATTTGATGAGCTCTTGCTAAAGTTGTATCATGAAGAACATGCAACAAATAATAGAGGAAAATACAATAGGTCAGGGGTCTCCAATGTGGTGCCCGCAGGCACCAGGTAACCCCCCCTAAGGCCAGCTGAGTAGCCTGCAGACCGGTTGCTTAAATGCCAGTAGTTCACCAGCGCTGGTCACTGTGATTTTCTAATACAAATTATTTTCTAAATGTTAAATAAGTCTAACCCTACTTTCAATAATTGAAAGGGTAATAATATAGCAACAACATAGTTATAATCTAGTAATAAGATGATAAGTTGTTATTTTAGAAATACATATCAAACTGTGGGCAGCACGGCGTTGCAGTGGTTAGCGCGTGTGCGGCACAGTTCTGAGGTCGTGGATTCAAATCCAGCTACCAGACTTCCTGTGCGGAGTTTGTATGTTCTCCCCGTGCTCCACATTCCAAAATTCCCTTGCCCACTGCCCGGAGATAGCTAGGATGGGCCCCAGCACCCCCGCGACCCTACTGAGGACAAGCGGTGCAGATAATGGATGGATGGATATCAAACTGGTAGCCCTTTGCGATAATTAGTGACAAAAAGTAGCTCTAAAAGATGTTGGGAGACCCCCGACTGACAAATATACAGTCGCATACACACGCAGTCATGCCCACCCAACACAAGCATACAAAGCCATAAGCCATTTGCCCGTGTGATATCATTTGCTGTGTGTTGTCTGCTGCAGATTACAATGTACGATGAAAATCCGCAAAGTATCGAAACCAGGAAAAGTAAACCATAACACAGCGAGAGATTACTGTATTCAAAGACAAACCAGTTTTTAATTGAAGATAATTGATTTATTTTTTTATAGTCCTGTGTTGTTGCTTCGAGTGTTCAATTTACGTGTCGGTACGTCCCTCCAGGAGCAAGTCCACATAAGCACCCTTCACCAGACTCTCTTTTGTTACACCCAATTGCACCATGAGGTCTTCAGCCACCTGCGACCACAAGAGAAAAAGTGTAAGACAAATGTATACTCATATAATGAATAAACACTCAAAACATGGTCACATTTTCAATGATGTAAAGGCAGAAAAAAGCGCACCTGCTGGCCATCCTCCAGCGTCTGATCTTGACGCATCACCACCTGGAGATACGTTCAAACATTTGACTTCAAAAATAAATCTCATCAAAAATAACCACAAAGCGCTAATTTCATTAATAAAATGGCTACAAGACCTCGAGTTCCATGTAGTTTCCAAGCCCCTCCACTGCATCCAGGTGCACCCTTGTTTGACCAATCAGGAAGAGACGACGTTCTTTACGCACCTCCCCTTTAACCCCCAGGGCATCAGACAGCACTGCCTGAACACACACACAAACGGGGATGATACAAACAGGGTTCGTACACCTTTTTCATGACCAAATTCAAGCCCATTTAAGCACTTTCAAGGCCAATTTTTCATTCTTTACAGGGCCAAAGGAAGAATAAATGAATGAATGAATACTTCATTTCGAACATTAAAATAAAAACAGGATAAAAACATTGACTCAACAACAAAATAATGCTATAACATGTTCGAAAAGGGGTAGTCAGAAGCAGACGCTTATTTTCCCTACCCCTTCATCTTCCCTATTAATTACATTTTACAGATAGCTCCTCTTTTGTGTCTAAATATAACAAAATCTCACGGATATACATATTACATAAGTCAGATATCAATAATTATAAGAATAGTCACATATTTTATACACTAATCATCGTAGTAGCCATCTATTAATGTTATAATGCTACTAGTCACTAAATATCATTGTGACCCCAATGATAACAATAGCAATAACAGTTATTATATAATAGTAACAATAACAACAAAATTACTATAGTTGTTAACAAAGTATTTCCAATCTTTAGTATCACTCATACCCCATTTTCTTCATCTCTGTATCTGCCAGAAATGTTTATTTTGTATTTAAATTTGAACACGTAAATCGTTGGACATTGATTAATGTCGTCTTGTAAATTGTTCTAAAGTTTGACTCCACACACAGACACACACATACTTTTCCTGGTGGTTCTCACCTTTGGGATTTTGCATTTACTACAGCCCCTTAAGTTATAACTTCCCTCTTTCCGAGTGAATCATTTTTGGATGTTTTCTGGCACTATGTTTTTGTTGACCTTAAATAGCAGTTGTGAAGTGGAAAATTTTACTAAATTATCCAATTTTAATAATTTGGACTGCAGGAATAAAATATTAGTATGATCCTGATATCCTACCCTGTGTATGGTGCTAATTGCATGAATTCCCATGACTAGTGTGATAAACCTGTGGTCTTAGATGAAACAATGACGATTAGATAATGAGGACTAGAGCTACTATCTGCGTCATTTTTATAACTTTAAATTTTGCTTTGTTTAAAAGCGTGGTCTTACAGAGTCAGACTGCCAGGAAACACCCAAAATTCAAGCATTTTCTTGACATTGAAAACAACATTAATATTCAAGCATTGTCAAGGATTGCAAGCAGCTGTACAAACCCTATAGATAATATATTGTAGGGTGATACCCTTGCTACAAATACACAATCTTCCAATTCCAGGACCATGACATGCCTTGAGAGACTTATCAAATCACATCAAATCACCAAAGTCTTTAGCTTGTAATCAAAACATTGTTGATTGATCACAGCCCTTGAATTTTATAGCGTGTTTGGTGAAATTGGCCCCATTCTGGCATCTAGAGAACTTTGCTTTAATGAAGCTTTCAGTACATTGCTTTGAGGAAATTACAGAGCAGGTTTAGATGACACGCTTCTGGTGGTCGATGACGTTCCAAGGCTTTTAAAAGGTGGCGGCATATGCAGCGCTTCGCTCTTTTCCAGGACACCAGAACCGCAAGTCGCTCGCTCATGTCACGCGCGCCAAAAGAGTTATAAAGATGAGCTCGCTCTCTCTCTCTCCCAGCTGCTCTCTTTCTCTAGACCAAAGCACACCCAAAAGCAAGCCTCCTTCTCCTTAAAAGGAAAGCTTCTGACGACCACAGCGACAGAGTCTTCCTTTTTTGCACAAGGTACTGGTAGCAACAGAAAAATTAAACCACTGCTCATTTATTTCATTAGCTATTTTCACATTGTACAGTAAATCCATCACTTTTTCAACTACTCCAAATGAACCCTCTTCGTTCCATTCCCTCTTGATGACATATTTGTTTATTGAGTTTAGTGTGAATAGCGTTATTTGTATTTTGAATGAAAAAAAAAATCGTTTGTCTTTTTTTGGATTAATATATTTTTTAATCAAATTGACAAATGCAGATTGATAAATACTTTGAAAAATAATGTGCAATATTTCTTTCCTTCAAACAAAACTGAATTATTGAATTAGGGCTGCAACTAACGATTATTTTTAATAATCGATGAATCGGTCAATTATTTTTACAATTAATCGACGAATCGGGATTTTTTTAAAAACACATTTTTAATTTCATCCTATACTGAAATATTGAAGTTTTGGAGGGATATAAAGAAATTGTGCAAAACACAACAGAATATTCTATAATATAAAACAATAAAAAAGTGTTTGACAAAAAAAAATACATACAAATGTAAGCTATACACCAGCAAATGTGTACTTTTTTCCTACCACCTTATCCAAAGATAGTATTACCTTTTGACTTACCACATAAAACAAAAACATTGTATAAACATGTCATTATTATTAGTGTTCTTTTTACTTTAAATGTTATTAATCATTTTTCATATTTTTTCTCTATATTTCTGCACCATTTTCTGTTACCTTGTTAACTTTGTAGTGCTTGACTGTTTTATGCTAATTTTGTTTGTCATGATGAAACGTTCCAAAAAATGAGTAAGATACTGTACTTTTATGAAAACGGTCTCAAGACGCCCTCTGGCGGACCAAAGTGCTACTACAACTTTACATCTGATGAGATCAAATGCCGTTATTTGCATCGATTAACGTGCTTAGTGGCTCATAAATTGTACAACACAAAAAAAATCGAGGAGGTAATTAGTTGCCAACACTTTTAATAATCAATTTTAATCTCATCTCATCTCATTAGCTGCACCGCTTATCCTCAGTAGGGTCGCGGGGGTGCTGTAGCCCATCCCAGCAATCATCGGGCAGTGGGCAGGGGACACCCTGAACTGTTTGCCAGCCAATGGCAGGGCACACAGGGACAGACAACTCGCTCGCTCATTTACACCTAGGGACAATTTGGACCGGTCAATCCACCTGAAATGCATGTCTCTGGAATGTGGGAGGAAACCGGAGTGCCCGGAGGAAACCCACGCAGGCCAATGTGCAACTTGGTCAGAGTGAACTTCATCTGGAACTCCAAGCCGAACCCTTTTGGGCGGTGGTGGTTGTGATGGTGAATATGTGGGACTAAGTGATGGTCGGCCTCTTCCTGTCTGCGCACGGGGAGAACATACAAACTCCGCACAGGTAGGCTGGTAGCTGGATTTGAACCCACACAGGAGGTTCCCAAGACATTAGAACTGTGCCGCACACGCGCTAACCACTGCGCCAATTCATTGTTGCAGCCTTAGATTGAATGATTGAATTCTTTTTTTGTTTTGTTTTAAGTGGACCTCCAGCCTTTGTCCCTGTTTGAGTAAACGGGGTAACTACAATAAGACCGTACAAACCCTCAAACTATAATCTAATACTAAGAATAACTTCCTTTAAGATCATTCAGATGATGCTGTGTTTGTGGCTAACAATCTTCCTATGCTTATTTCATTTTCATTCCTCCTTTAGTTTTCTCCGGCACTGGCCTCAATGAAACTACATCTGGTGTAGGAAAATGAGCTGGCAAATCAGGGGAAGACCACAAACTTGTCAGAACATTTCAGCTCTCCCCCCAATTCTTTTGCGCGTTCTGTTTCAGAATGCTGAGTTGATGAGGATAAGGTCAGTTATCACATTGCTACATTCACTATTCACCTCTGTAAGTTTCCTGTCTGCTTGAATCAGCTAGGAGTCAAAGATGCACGAGAATAGTCGGGGTATCATAAAACATATACTGAAGAGCAGGGGCAGCACGGCGGCGCAGTGGTTAGCATGTGTGCGGCACAGTTCTGAGGTCATGAGATCAAACCTCCTGTGCGGAGTTAGCATGTTCTCCCCGTGCTTGCGTGGGTTTCCTCCGGGTGTTCGGGTTTCCTCCCATATTCCAAAAACATGCATTTCAGGTAAATTAACCGGTCCAAATTGTCACTAGGTGTGAATGAGCGAGCAAATTGTCTGTCCCTGTGTGCCCTGCGACTGGCTGGCAACCGGTTCAGGGTGTCCCCTGCCCACTGCCTGATAGCTGGGATGGGCTCCAGCACCCCCGCGACCCTACTGAGGATAAGCAGTGCAGATAACGGATGGATGGATACTGAAGAGCACAAATTAAAGGTAAGATCAAGCCTAAAAAAATCCACCCTGACCTGAACCAGTGGTATAAAAGGCCGCACCAGCCTGAAACCCGAGCGGTTCACTTGATTTGAGGGATTGAGCCCGGAGTACGCGCAGCACCAAAGTGCCGTTTCAAATTTACTTCGGGCTTGGGCTTTTAAATCAAGTGCACACTTTGGTGCCAAAGTACGTGTGGCGCCAAAGTGTGTTACTCAAGTAAAACTACTGTTACTTCGGAATGATATTACTCAAGTAGGGGTAATAAGTAGTCATTCAAATAATTACCTAAGTAAAAGTAAGTGCACTTAACAGTATGCATGCTGTGCTGATACTCCACAAATACAATTTTAAAAAACGGTGAGAGAGAAGCCCCATCTGGCCCAGCCTGACTTAATGATTGAAATTTTATGCCCAATCCCAAGCAGAGTTAACATTTAAAAATTAAAATCAAAAAACGAATGATGCTATAATGTATGATCTCAAATCAGATACGCCGAGCTAAAAAAATAAATAAATAAAACAATAAAAACACTACCCAAGACTATCCATGCAATGGGCACACACCTTCAGGCCAACTGGATCTGAAGTTAGACTGATGGAGAATTGGGAGAGTTTGGGTCCATCTGTGTCGGGACGCTCATAGAAAATCAGTTGACCCGAGCCGTCCTACAAAAAAAAAACATAAAACAATTGTGTCTTGACGTCTCTTACGGGAAAGAGCCGCGGGACTAATGGGTAGCGCTACCATAAAATCTCTCAATTTGAGACGTCCCTGGCGGCTGTGAAAGAAGGTGTCATGTTGCCTGATGATGCTGCCTTCTGATCCACTGAGCTGGGATGCTATCTTGGAGAACTGAAGCGGATGGCTCACTTTAGCCTTGATCTCTACGTTGGATGGCATCTTGTCACTGGGCATTAGAAGACCACACAATGACTACATCATAAATGCTACTCATGCACTCACTCAGAGATACACATCACCTATCTTTGACGGCACAATAGGACAAACAGTAATTTGTGCACTGATCATTAAAACGCAGCGAGTTCAGGAAGACGTGCATGTCAAATTAAACGTTTTTCTCATACTTTATAGATTTTTTTTAATCATTTTAAATCGTGTACACAGTAAAACTATTTTTGTACAGGAATAAAAAAAGGAAATTACATTGCTACATATATAAGCAACACTGCAAAAGAGATTCGATCCGCAACCTCAGTGGAACTGTTTAAATCTAGGCTTAAAACACACTTCTATTCAATAGCTTGTGAATGACCTATATTTCTTGTTGACAATAACTGTGTATTATCTGTTATTGCAACATCCACTGCAGCCCGGTCATTCTGGAAGGGTGATTACCTCATGTGCGGTCCCTTCTCAAGGTTTCTTAATTTTCTTCATGTTGAGGTTTTTGAGTTTTTCCATGCCCTCATGTAGGTTTTAGATCAGGGGATGGTGCAATAATAGTCTGTGGTTTGCAATGATCTGTGGTCTGTGCAGCCCTTTGAGACTATTTGTGATTAAGGGCTATACAAATAAACATGACTTGACTTGACTTCATTATTTGGTCAATAAAATAAACGTGTTCACACAAATTATCTTTGTTTTTATTCTACATCAGAGGTCTAAAAACATGTGGCCCCTGAGATGGCTTTGTGGATATTGCCTTCATGGAGTAGATAGTCACCTCTGTTAAACTAAAGCTTTAAGGACAATGTGTTCAGGTCCCAGATTACCTCGGGTACCACAGAGTAATATTGATTTAAAGTGGCCTAGGCTTCAACCACAGGGTCTCTGTAAAATAAGGAGATTTGGGGTTGAAATGTGGCTGTGTGGATCCCTCTGCTTAAAACATCACACTGATTTGAGTTTATTTACAATAATCAATAACAAACAATCTCCGTAGACACATTAAATATCCAAACAAAGTATTAGTATTCTTTTTTTTTTGTAAATTTCCACATGCGTTCTTCTAGTGTATTGTTATCCTATTACAGGTATAATAAAATAACCAAAAGTGCACAATCATCCATTACTCATTCAACTGTCAACTACAAACTAAAACATCTGGATCTGGATAAGGGATAGAAGGACCCCCTGTATCAAATAGGTGAAACTGAACTGGTTACTTAGTGAACTCTCTTTTTTATCAGTTTCTGCTTGACTGTGGTAATAAAACACAAAATGGCTGTATTTGTTTCATCCCTAATCACTGAAGTTGAATGTTAAATTATTTTGCAAGAAGCCATGTTCAGAAAATTTAAGGCTTAAAACATACATGAGTGTCTTATTAACGATTCAATTTTTCATCTCGTATGCATGTAGTCTTTCCCTATTGATCTTCTAACCAATTATCGATATACAGTATGTATTATTTTATTTAACTTATTTTGTATAGATGTTTTTTCCCCTAAAAGACATTTTTATTTAAACTGAAGCGGCCACACTTCACTGAGAACAAGGGTCCGGCGATCCCCAAGAAAATCAAGTTTAAGACCCCTAATCTACATAACCCCATTTTGCTGTGAGTAAATAGGTGCCTTGTTGTGTTTACACTTTTTATTATCGCTTAATAAGGGAGATTGTGATTATTAATAATGAGAGCAATTAGCAGAGGTATGGGAGGACGAACACAAATAAAATAATAAAAGAAAAAATAATTCAGTCCGAACGCATTTCAATCTTTGAAGCATATCGTTTGGTAAAATGTTATTATTCTTATTTACAACACAACTCCTAAGCCATCATGACGTCAGGCAGGTGATGAGAGAGAGGTCCCTCTATGTAAATTTGCTAGTTAGCTTAGCAAAGTAATCTGACGGAACTCCATCACTAATAGCTTAACAGACAGCAGCTTGTCATTGTAGTCGGGCTGCAAAAGCCACAAACATTTACGTTACTTACACATACAAGAATACTTCAGGTTGGCATGTCAGAGGACAAATAACCTCTGGTTTGCTTTGGCGAGTGAATGCGAACGTGCACTTGAGTTTGCCGCGAAAACAACGACGGCGATAGTCGTCACCACAGCCATCTACTCAACACAAGATACATCAGTGCGCTGTAGCAGCACGCTAAATAGCATGCCTACGTAGCGGCCATGTTGGTTGGGTCAACGTCCCCGTCGAGGGATTGTACGTACAGTACATTGAAAATAAATCAAGTCAAGTTATGTACACCATCCCCTGATCTAAAACCTACACGAGGACAAAGAAAAAAAACCTTGAGAAGTGGTCAATGATGTGGTCAAGCTGTGTGAAACCCTCCCATCAGACCAAAACTACAATGTGTTTGCTGACAATGTTTTTTCTTTAGCACCACTGGTGTCACGACCAGAACGGAATCAGGACCCAATTGCGTAACGTTTATCACTAGTTTTATTGAAAGAAAGAGGAAGGGCCGTGCCAACGATCCGGTGCTCGTTGGACGCGGGAAGCAAGTCGCTCTTGCAATCAGATTGTAATCCGAATAGTGAAGTGGGTCTTCTGTAGCGGGCGATGGCGGTGTCAGGGACGGAAAACAGGTCGATGGCCGGGATAGGAGAGCAAAAACGTCGTCGGGGTCAGGACGGGTCGTAAGCCGGGACAGAAGAGCATACACATTGTTCGGGATCAAGACAGATCGTAGCCGGAGACAAATGGGGAGATCAGGAACGGGCAGGTGGAAAAACAGGTGCAAAAACGGGATTCAGATTCAGATATACTTTATTGTCATTCGTGTACACGTGTATACAGAACGAAATGTCGATACATCTGACCCGCACAGTTTCCTTGAGCGTCAGCCGGGATGGATAAGTTTAACCATGTCTTCGTCAGAATTATAGGCGGGAGTCAGGGTCAAAAAGGCTTGCTTTGTATCAACGGAGGTTCGCAGACGGACTAACAAAAGGAGAGTGACAGGACCAGGCTTAAAAAGGGACAGGGAGCCAATCAGATAGCCCGCAGCGGCTGGCGCCAAATGAACAGGCGCAGGTGATTCCAATCGGTAATCATGACAACTGGTACTCAAACTTCTTCAGCACCAGATCCATGTTGTGGGACTCTGCGTGTCAAACGCTTTCCTTTGGGTCAGCCTAAAGATGATAAAACCTTGGCAAGAGAAGTTGAGTTTGTGGATAAACAAGAAAGGCTGGATATTTTCAACTGGTATGATAACAAATCTGTTACCCTGATCTCATCCTACTGTGCAGTTAAGCCTAAAGATAATGGTCGATGTTGGAGAAAAGCGGACAGGAAATCTTTGTAGTTTACGAGACCTCACTTTGTGAAAGAGTAAAACACATCCATGAGAGAAATCAATATCCTTAATTCACGCATCGCAAGGTGCAAGTGAGACATGAGGTCACGGAGGTGGTGGCTCCACTTGTTCTGGCACACCATCATGTTAGGTCTGGTTAATGCATGGTTGATCGACTGTAAACTACTTGATGTAAAAGATTTACAGTGACAAAAGATGTTTCCAGGCAGAGGTTGCCATTAGCCTCATTCGTTTGCAGACAGGAAGAGGCCGACCATCATCAGTCCCACATATTCACCATCACAACCACCACCGCCCAAAAGGATTCGGCTTGGAGTTCCAGATGATGTTCACTCTGACCAAGTTGCACATTCGCCTGCAAACACTGCGAAGTCCATGCATCAACCACTCTCTGTGAGAAATGTGATGTGTGTCTTTGCTTCACTGAGGAACAGAACCATTTTGAGTCTTACTCTCTGGTTCAGGCTAAAACACTTTTTAGTTTTGCACGACTTTTGTTTTTGCGTCCCTTGTTCAGCACTCTATACAAATGATAACTTGCTACAAACACCTCCAAATATGCAGTATTATTTATTTTTGTTACAATTCACAATTTTATTACAAAGCAAAACTGCAGAATTTCATGTAAAACTTTCTATTAATCTCACAGCTACATTATTTGTGTCAGGACCAGAACGGAATCAGGACCCAATTGCGTAACGTTTACCACCAGTTATATTGAAAGAAAGAGGAAGGGCTGCGCTTACGATCTGGTGTTCGCTTGACGCGGGAAGCAAGTCGCTCTCAAATTCTGATCCGAACACGGAAGTGGATCTTCCGTAGCGAGCAATGGCGGTGTCAGGGACGGAAAACAGGTCGGTAGCCGGAACAAGGGAGCATAACGTGGTCGGGGTCGGAAACGAGTCTTAAGCCAGGACGGAAGAGTAGACGTAGTCGGGATCAAAAATGGGTCGTAGGCTGGGATGGGAGAGCAGACGTGGTCGGGATCAAAACAGGTCGTAGCCGGAGACAAAAGGGAGCAAAAAATGGGACAGGCGGAAGTCAGGGTCGAAAAAGGCTTGCATTGTATAAACAGAGGTTCACAGATGGACTGACAACAGGGAATTGACAGGACTGGGTTTGAATAGGGACAGGGAGCCAATCAGAACCCGCAGCGGTTGGCGCTAAATGAGCGGGCACAGGTGATTCACATCGGTAATCATGACAATATGTTGCTGAAATGCAAGTAAAAAGGCACTTTTCATGTTACAAGCACTAAAAACTGTTATGTTTACCTATTATCAAATTAATAATATGTTTACTACTAACACACAATGTCATATACTGTATATGTAACAACACAGAACATTATATAAAAAAAGTGTTACTGAGAAAAAAATCATCAGAAATGTGTTTTGAGTAGTCCACCTGGTTTGTAAAATATTCCACATATTTTTCCTATAGCAAAAAAAATGGTCTGGGTTCTTATGAGCTAAGCACAACACTTTTATTCCCAAACAATGGAAACATTTTTTTTTCATGTTTGGCATTGAATGTGTTAAAACATTTATTTTAACAGTTGAATGAATGCAGCTTTAAATCTGAACCAACTCACCACACTAAAGAAACTCGAGTGGGAGCTAGAAATAAAAATATTCTTGTATCAATTGTTATACTGCCTTGCAAGAAATTAAAAAAACAAAATACGAGTTTTAGCAGTGAATGGGCAATAACATGGATGCAACTACCAGGTTGGGCCTACTCAAGCTGAGAAAATACTGCACAAGATTGCCTTTTCATGAAACCAAACAAATAGTATTTTTAATGATCTGTGCAAACAAATGACGTGCAATCACACTTTTATCCCCTCTCTCTGCTTGCAGCTCTGCAGACTACTTGCTGCTGCTGGTTTCTAAAACTTGGCATATTTTCGCCTTTAGAAGTGCATCAATATCAGGTGGCAAACCCTGAATAGCACAACATTTATTTATGTCATTTAAGTGTTTGTTCGTTAACCTTGAGTGCTCCTTTGTTTTATTATTATTTATCACAGAGAACATCGGTTTAAAAAATAAGCAGTCCCAAATATGGGACTCCTTTACTGTCCTCTAGCGACAGGAAGGAAAATTTGGTTTTCATTTATTCGTAATAAATCTTAACTTACGATCAGTGTTCCCTCTAAGCTTCGCACGTGCGCAATTGTGCACTGCTCGCACATTCTCAGCGCACAAGAAAATCTAGCCAGCGCACAAAAATGAGGGCTCAAAATGACTAATCAAGAAGCGACTTGAGTCAAAGTTACAGTGCATGAACGTAAAAATACATGGGTTCCCATGACGTTGTGCCCTAAATGCGGTATTTTGAAGTCGAGTCGAAGTAGAACGAGGTTGAGTAAAGTTAGTAGAGTTTGTCGAGAACCGGCTTCTTCGGCTCGGCTCACTAAAAGGAACCGGCTTTTTCGGGTCCTAAATGGCTCTTCAGGTTGTTTTTGCTTGTTTAATCCCAACATGACCAAATATTATATAAAATCATGCACAAAATGACTTAAAGGAAGGGGGGGAATAGAACAAAAAAGAAAAAAATACCAAAATGAAAAAGTAGTGAAAAGTTGTAAACAAAACAGACAAAAGGAGGAGAAAAAACAAAGGAAAAATTTAGAAAAAAGCCATAAAAAAAGAAAAGAAAGAAATGTAGGAAAAACGTAAATAGAGAACAAAAAGAAAAAAGTAACAGCTCAGAAAAAATAAACACAATGAGATTTTTTTTAAAGGATTTTTTTTTAAAATTGGAAAAAAACCACGGAAAAAAGAAAAAAAGTTTGTGTTGCATTCAAATAATTTCCAATTATATCAAGTGAATCTTGTTGCCAACATTGTACTTCCACTAAAAAATGTGATTAAGTACAGTTGTGTATCTTACAACCGACTAAATAAGCCCCCCAAAATGTTAATCTTATGCGACAAAATATGTCAGGAAATAAAAAGAAACGGTTATCTTGTGAAAGAATTGTAAGGACAAACGACGTTTGTAGGCCATACAACCTTTGCAATAGTACATGAGTCAATTCATTCAAAAGAGAAAAATAATTTTGCATTGTCAGAAACTCAGCAAAATGTAACTTGATGTCAAGTTTTGGACATGTTTGATATTGATTTAGTTGCCACACTTGGGATTATGGTTGCTCACTGTTGTTTCAAGCGTTGCTCACCGACTTTGTGTGAACGCTCAGACCCGTGGAAAATTACAGGGAACATTGCTTATGATAGAAATGAGCTAGAACGAGCTTCTTTTTTGACATACTCAAAAAATATATAGCAGCCAGACCAAATCAACCTGCGGGCATATGTTCGACATTCGTGCTTTATAGGGTCGAGAATGTGCCATAACTTGTCAAAGTCTGATGTCGACATGCCATGAATGCAGTATTATTACAGTGAATGTAAAATAACTAGGTTACACTTTTTCATAAACTATCATCATTTAAACATCCACTGATGTGCCCCCCACGCTACTTTTATTTTCTTGTACCTACTGAACAAATGAAAGACATTAGAACAAATCACAGAAAACCAGTAACATGTGGTGAAGTCTATATATAGTCAGGTCACTTTACGAAACTTAGACATGAATTATGTGTCCTTTTGAATAAAAACATCAATAGACAGGAAACTCTCCATCATGAAAAAAAGTTGATGTACTGAGAAAAAAATACTGGAAGGTTTGATTTTCTGTTAGTTTGCCAATACTATCTCTAATTCTATGGTTTGGGGCTGAGGTATACACAAAATCAGAATCCTTGGTCTCACTACTGCTCTCTACTATGAGGCAAGTGGATTGCGTGTCTCACTGTAGCGCGTAGAAGCTCCGCACAGAAGTTCATCACATACTAATTGTATTAATAATATTCATAAAATATGACAATTCAATGATTTTGTCATGGTTGCCATGGCGCTCAATTGGTCCCCGCTGTGTGGCGCCAGGTTCTGTTGCGGTTGCCACGGCGCCCAAATTGGCCCCGCCCACTGACACCTGCTGAAGCGCATTGACAGATTGCTGCTGGACTACTTAAACGCGGTCTCGCGAGTTGCCTGGTTGTCAGAGCGTCTGTGAAACTTCTGCAAGACTCCTGTTAAACTCTGTGAAATGCCTAGTTCTGTGAATTTGCTTGTATTTGATCCTGTTTTATTTTTGGCTTAATCTGTTTGATTTTGACAACTCTTTTGTTCGGATTTCAATACACTTCCGCGACCATCGATCCCCGGATCGAGTGTGTGCGCATTCCTCCTCTCCCTAATAAACTGTGAGTACGTTACGCTATTGGGTTCTCAATCATGTTTCCCGCCTTGGTTCGTGACGGATTTTGAAAAAGAAAACCCAACAATCGTGAAGTTAGACAAGAAATAACTTAACAGTGAATAAATAAAACGATTTAATACATTTATAATTTTATATTTCCATGATGACAGGTGAGGCACAGCCTTGCTGGAACTGTGTACTGTACAGTATAATGAAAAAACGTGCAAAAAACACTGCCTCACTAGCCTCCCTTGACTGCACATCACTCCAGAATAACAACTTCATGGCCAACAGTGAAATGGTCTCACACGATGAAAAGGGAAATCTCAAACGCATTATTAAATTAACTCAATACAAAACATAAAAGCGGTTCTCACTAAAAAGCCAATGGTCTTTCACAGACTTACAAGTTTAGAACTGAGACCCTAATTCACACACACAAATGGAACACCCACTAGAACTGGTTATAAACCTTTTGAGACGAGGAAATGAAGATTACAGGAAACATTCAACCCAATTTTTAAGTTGAAGTTCTTTAACCCTCTCAAATAAATAATTGAAACTTACAAACAACTGAAACCAAAATGTTATCCTTTATTTTTGACAATATGTGCCAACACAAACTAGCGCTTAGAAGGATGGCGAGCGGGCGCCAATCCCACACGATCATTTCCTCTGTCAAAGATGCTGTAGAACTCGGTGAGGAAAACATCTCCCAGGATCCACAGAGGGCCCTGAGGGGACACAATGTCCACCGCCTGGAAACCACTCAGGCACAGCTCTCTGTCACCCAGCATCTCCTGATAGCGGTAGAAGACCACAGCGGTGAAGAGGGGCCCAATTGGGTTTTTGCACAGTTAAGCAGAACTCCCCTACCTTCCTGACGTACTGATCGGCAGTCAGTGTGAACTCGTTTCCACCCAGAACGAACGTCACACGAGGCAAACTGGACAACCTGGTGCAGTCGATGAAGAACTGATGGACACAAACACAGTTCAGAGGTAAGACCGGGCCTTAAAAAAATCCAGTCCGACCCACCCTCGTGGGTATTATTGCCCGACGCAGCCCGAGCCCGACCCCTTAACTTGATTTGCGGGACTGAGCCCAAAGCAAACCGAACATTTCACATTTCATTTGTGGGGACTCGGGAGGAGGAGAGATTTATAAAAAATTAAAGCCTGACTTTTGTAACATAATTTAGGTTAAACAAGACTGTATAAACATTTACATATTTTATATTTCTGTGTCATCTGGAGGGACGAAAGCATGACCAACTTGGGTGCCGAGCTGCTTAACTTGTTTGGGTTGGCTATGGTAAATTATTTTGTGTTTTTTGCAACTTTTTCGTCTGTCCTTTTTGTTGTTTTTGTGTATGTGTTTGTCTTGCTGTCGGTCACCCCACTCGAGGGATATGCCCAGGGTAGATAAATATTTTTGTGTCTGCAGAGGTTACATTAACCAACAATTTTCCATTATTGACAATTTTTTAGAGTTGTTGGAAACAATTGAAGGCTGTCCATCATTTTGACGGGTTGAAAATTGGGCCAGAATCCACAGCACAATTGACTTAGCATTTTGTCCATTTTTTCTTTTCAATCATGTTGCAACACACATTACAAATCACCAGAAAAGAAAAAAGGGATGAAAGGTTGAAGCCAAAGTCTTATAAGAGACCCGTCCCCAAAATAACTTTGGACGCTTCTTTTAGCAATCGTATAAAGATAATCCAACATGATGTGTGTACAGTTGTTTACGGGTTTGTCCAGGTCTTCAATCATCTTGATCAGCCATGTTTTGACGTTATCTGGGAGACTTCCTTTTTTTAAAAAGAAAACTTTACGATTTGCTGTCCAGGGACTGTCTGTTAGTCCATTTTTGTTTTTTTCAGCGTTCATTTTGGTGAGATTATCGTTAATGTGGACTTTTTGACCCTTTAATTTAGATCCTTTCTTTAAAATAGCACGGTTCTCCAATGGGTTGGAAACCCGTAGCAAAACAGATGGTGGTCTCTTACTTCTTGATGGGAGTTGATAGCAGACCTCAACAAGGTCTTCAATTACTGTTACGTTGAAATTTCTGAGTGGAGAAATCACCTGTTGACCCACTGTCTTCATGATTTGGTTTGGGTTAATATTTTTCGTGCCGGCAGAACTTTTAGTCCTGTAATGATTAAGTCATCGAGACGAGCACATTGCTCAAAACCATCTGCCCTATGTTGTAGTATTTTAATATTCCCTTCCATTTCTTTGTGAAGCTGTTGATTTTAATTGAGCCTTTTTTTTTGTTTTATCAGTTGGTTCAGCATTTTATCCACATTTTTCAGCATTTTTCTCAATTTTGTAGTCCATCCTTTCAAATCCTTCTTTTATAACTTATTTTATCGAGTCCATGTCGTCTGCTTCCCTTGATTTGGACATTTTCAGTTTTTAGTTATGTTTGTAAAAGAAAAAGAAAAAAACAGCAGCAGCAGAAAAAAATACCGCCCCCCCCCGAAAAAAAAACAAAAAAACCTGGAGCAAGTGTGAAAAGCGTCGTTTCTTGTGAGACTCCGGAAGAAGAATGAACTTAAAGAACGATTTTAAGAGAGAAAGAGGCAGATAGACAATGAAGAACAGGTGGAATAGACAGATAGGAAGGAGTTATTTGAATCGACATTGCAAGAGTTTAGTACGGTACAGGTTGTGATGAGGTGACTTAACATCTATTTATTTTTTATTTGGTATTCTTGCATGTTCAGCTCTTCTACCACACCATCACCTACCATTATTCGGGAGAATAATAGATACTGGTGCTTGTAGCTATCAATTTCCCTCTGCTAATCTTTTTCTCACATCTCTTTTAGTTTTTGGCGAACAACCTAAGTGAAACTTTGCCTCTGGTGAAGGAAAACGATCCGGCAAACCTGGGAAAGACCACATGCTTGCCTGACCCACCTCATCAGCCGGAATTCCCATCAATATAGTTCATTAGTTTTAGTAGCAGTGCACACCTCTCCGATGTTGGTGGGCGTGGCTCCGATGAGCTGCTGCAGGGCGAGGATCGTATTGGTGGGCCCGGCAATGAGGGAGGTACCTGTGTCCACAATGGCCTGACAGCCGTTAGGACAGAACGAGTTGATTCCTTGGACAGACACACTGAGACACAGAAAATTGCATCTCTTACATTTTTCAACTCACACATTTGACCTATTGCTCATACATTTTCACTTGTATGGTACTATTTTTGGTGCACACTTGCTCAAACATTTACTGCCACACACTCTCTTTCACGGGATTCCTGTCATTGCATTACTCTTTTGTCCACCTGTACACACTCATATGTTTTGTCATAGGCTCACAGCCAGAGAACTCTTTTGCACACAACTCACACAAACTCAAACACAGGTCCTTATACACTCATACATAACAAACACAAACTCACACACACGAGTGGTATCTGTTTCACCTAGAAAGGAACTTATAATCTTACTCTCTCATTTCTCAGCAAATTTTCCCATCAATTTCTCTCTTGTTCACACACCCACACGTATATGCACTTACTCTCATGCAACATTTTATCATATAGGCATCCACACAGGTTATCACTTATGAATACACACACATGCTGCCACGGAAACACTCTCACGTTCACATACACTCACACAAACTCTGAACAAAAAAAACGTATTCACCCACACACAGGCAAGTGTATTTCTTTCCAGGAAATTCCCTCATAATCTTGCTCTCTCTTGTTCATTCACACACACTTACATGCACTTACTCTCACAGAAATGTAATCAAAGGCATCCACACAGGTTCTCTCTCAGGGCTGCACTAACAATTATTTCACTATCGTAGATTTTTTTTTTTTTTAGATTAATCGATGAACCAATTTTTTTTAAAATACGTCTTTGATTTCACCCTCTATTTAAATGTGGATGGATACAAAAATAGTGCACAAAAAACAGAATATTCCAAAATATCAAACGATAAAAAATCCAAGTGTTTGTCAAATAGCCTCACAATAAACAAAAAACACATACAGAACCCCTGCATATATTTAAGATACTTTTTTAATTGTACGGTATGAAATTATTTTAATAAATCATAAAAGAGCATCAAAACTGGACGAAAGTGGTACTTCAAGTTTGGATCAAGAGGAAATTCAATGCAGTCTGTTATTTATTGAGTGTCTCATAAATCGCACGACACAACAAATCGATAATGAAAATGAAATTTATTGCCAATTCTTTTAATCAGCGATTTTAATCTATTTTATGGATCTGTTGTTTTATGGTTTTGTTGTTGCAGCCCTAATACCCGCACACACTGGGGCTTTGGGTCTCACCTGTCCAGGCGGACCTGCCAGTATCCTTTGGCAGTGACGGGAAGCCACGTGATTTCTCCACTATACAAAGCCTCATCCGTGCCGCCCAGCAGGAGTTCCCCATCCACGTCTCGACTGCCACCCGATTTCCTGCAGGGCGCAAACGTCAGCAAGGGTCAACCAGCCGTCTGCAAATAAAATTTTGCTCAGTCTTTGAATTACCTGCTGAGGTAGAAAGAGAAGACAGGCTGGTCGAGAGAGTTCTGAGCCAACATGCTGTCAAAGACGGGGTTCCCCAAGATCTCGGCTAACGGGGGGTACGCCATCCCCAGGACGCCGTCGAATCGGGCCACCACAAAAGTGGAGCCCGGCTCATATACAGACTCACCAAACTCTTGATTCAGCACACTCAACTGGCCGATCTGCTCATCATACAATGCACAAACACTTAGGATATGCTTTCATTTGACTAAAATGCTCTTTCACTAGTGTTGCCATAGTTTCCTTGAAAAAGTAAAGCAGTTACTTTGCTAATGAATTTCTTATAGAAGTAAATGAATTGCATTGCTGAATAAATTATATTTTTTCCAACCAAGTGATCATTTTTCATTTGATAGATGGCATTTCAACTACTTCAATTTGAAATGTATTTTGATCAATGCAAGGGTAAAGAAATAAAAAATAAAATAAAATAAATAAATATACCTTTTGACTTCTTGTAAGATGTTATCAATGTAGCTAAAATAGAATATTAAATGAATGAAAAAATAGAAATTAAAAAAACATTGAAAATGAGTTTGCTATTTATGAAGTCAGTTTTAGATAAAATTATTTCAATATATTGTAGTGGAAAACTATAACACTAATGCTTTATTATGTGATGTTTACACTAATGAAATATTTGAAATATTTTCAGAATAGCTCCCAGTTTATTGCCTCTATTAGTTTTGCTATGTGCTATGAACTTAAATGTTTTTTTTTAATTTATTTGATGATTTTTTTTACAACTTGACAGCACCATCACCTGCACATAGATTCCAATTAACTTGATATTGTCCACCTTTAGGGATATACTGTACACTCAAAATAATCACTGTACTTTTAGGTTCATATTTGTCAACAAAACAATGTTATAGTACTTCAGGGATTTGTATTTTTTTGCAAAAACATGTCAATACAATCATATTAAGAAATAAATACAATTTTCATTTATCGGTCTAGCGGAAGTTGGGACAAGAGTGCCACACAGTATTTCTGACTTTTAGCTTTAACTGTGTTGTGCATAAATGACCCTGTAAGTAAGGTAGTTCTGTTAATAATGTTTTCTTCAAAAATAGGAATCAAGGCACTTGCAAATGTAATTCGACCTTACTGATTAAAACATATTTTGTTAAAAAAATCACTTTAAAAAGTCCTCAAACCCTCCTCTGATTTCTAAGCTTGACTGTTGCACATTTTAGTCACTTAAAGTGTTTATGCTGAAAACATTATTCCTTGTCTTTTCATTTTTTACCTACAACACTGGCTCTCACACACATTACTTAAACTGAAAAGGGTTAATGTTGACCTTGAGCGTGTCTCTGGCCATGACACCGAGCAAGTGACCCGACCCGTAATGGATGCCGAATGTTCGTCCGTCATGGCGATATGAAGAAGACTCAAACGCTCTGAAACGTTTGTGCACCGCTGTAGAAACACACACACACACACACACACACACACACACACACACACAGGTTATTGGCCTCTTATCATCAGACACGGTCGAACCACTCTGACTCTTTAGTCAGAGACACATTCAGGTCGCGCTCTAGCATGTGTAAGCATAAACCTATGCTGTCATTGTATTATCAAATGTAACACCAATTCCCTTTTCAGCAAGACTCAATGATTGATGCTCAGTGAGCCAACTTTCAAACAGGGGTGGACTCACTTTTGTTTAGTTACTGCATCCATCCATTATCTGCACCGCTTATCCTCAGTAAGGTCACGGGGGTGCTGGAGCCCATCCCAGCTATCTTTGAGCAGTGGGCAGGGGACACCCTGAACTGGTTGCCAGCCAGTCACAGGGCACAAAGAGATATACAACACACTCGCTCATTCACACCTAGGGACAATTTGGACGCGCCAATTAACCTAACCTGCATGTTTTGGGAATGTGGAAGGAAACCTGAGTGCCCAGAGGAAATCCACACAGGCATGGGGAGTACATGCAAACTCCGCACACCAAGGCTGGTAGCTGGATTTCAACTCATGACATCACTCAGCTGTTATGCCACCCGTTGCTGAATTTTAAACTTACTTTGCTTAGATTTAAGGTAAAATGAAATTTAACTCATGTGCAGAAATGTTATGAGTGTAGACACCTTGGTGAGATGGAGGGTTTGGTTTACAGTATTTAGAGTTTATATTCATTTTTGTATTATGCCAAAAAGCTACACATGTGATGTGTGCTTTATTTCCCTGTTCATCTTTGGAATTTAGACTCATCATCTAAGCATGTCAAAATCAGTTTGGCTCAAGGGCAGGATCCAGACTTAATGTTCTGGATCAGTAAAAATAAATACTAACTGTTTAGCTTTGTTTTTCAGTGTTATGCTTTACCATTCAGCCCAAATGTGTAGCCTACTTTAAGAAGACAAATTTCAGCTGAAAAGGGATATTTTCTAACTACAACACATTTATTTACAAACAATTATAAAAAAAAAAATTCTTGGTCGGCATTGAATGTGTTAAAAATGTATTTTAATAGTGGGATAAATGCAGCATTACATCTGAACCAACACACCACACTAAAAAACTCAATTGTGAGCTATGAATAAGCTAGTGCTTGCGTCAATTGAAGTACTGCCTCAAATGAATAAAAAAGAAATTCAAAATAAGAGTTTTAGCAGTGAGCGGGCAATAACATCTGATGCTACTACCAGGCTGGGCCTACTGAAGCTGAGAAAATACTGCACACTATACTTTGTCTTTGACATGAAACCAGAAAAATCTGTTTTTTTTTATGATCTGTGGAAACAGATGTCATGCCATCACACCGTTTGCCCCCCTCTCATTCAAACCCCGCAGTCTACTTGTTTCTACTGAAACTTGAAAACTGTAAAGTCATCGTTTTGCCCTTACAATTTGCATCAATATCAGGTGTCAAATCCTGAGTAGCAGCACATTTAACAATGTCTTTCAAGTGTTTATCCGCTAACCTAAATTAGTAGTTGATGTTGTCTTTTTGTGCTGTGCCTGAATAAAAATCTACAAATAAACAAAAAATTACTTTTGTGTGAGTGCATTACCACAGGCTTGGCTAACACAGTATGACGACGGCACCCACAGGTCTGCTGATCCGGTGTCAAAAACTACAGAAAAGTTCTGTTCTGGAGAGCCAAGACTGATCAGACCAAAGTATTGAGCCTGACAAAAAACAACAAATATTTGAGTCAACTTTCACATTTCCAAAAATAATTTTTGAGCATTTACCGTTCTTATAGAAAACCTTGTTTGCTAATTTGTTTAATCACACACTAACAACAAGCAAAAATGACAAAAAGATGACAAATTTTGTGGAACTATGTACTTACAAAGATGTCTCAAATCTTTACAAAATTATCTAATAAGGACGGAACAACAAAAAAGTTGTTTCCTTGGGTCAAGTCAGGTTTATTTATATAGCTCTTAATCACAAGTTTCAAAGGGCTGTACATACTACAGACTATTATTACACTATGCCCTGATCCAAAACCTTATCAAAGTTTTTTACTGTATACATCTACATTCAATGGAAAATGTTAAGAATGTTTGTCCTCCTACAGAAACAATAGAATTTTCCATTATCAAACATTTTTGAAAAAGCTACAAGGAGCCACTAGGAGGGCCAAAAACCTGCATGCGGCTTCATATCCCCCTGTTGGTGACCCCCAACTTAAGAGAATCATGAAAGTTTTCTGAAGTTAAAGAAACTGTACGGAATTTGCAACTTTGTTCGTGTTCGTACTCTCTGCCACCATCTCCTGGCTTAAAGGCATGATTGTAGCCTCAGTCAGCTCATTCATGATGCGTGTGTGGGTATGTCTTGGACGTGCTCGAATAAACAATTTTTTTCATATTTCTTGGAGATTAGGTTGGCGTTTGGACTTTACTAGAAGCAGTCCTTTTCTTCCTTTCACTATTTTCATGCTAAACTAGTAAATAGAAAGAAAAAAAACAGAGGGGAGGAGCATGACGGCCCCGCCACCCTTAACCCACCCTCTTAACATCAAGCCCCGATTCCTCAAACCTAATGTGTTCCGCATCAAACAGCTCTGATAAATGTAAGATAAAAGCAGGGAAGTGGGAAATAAAGTATAAGGGCTCTTTGAACTTAGTTGAGCATTGTTAAAAATAATAGAAAAAATATCTATCTTCTAAAAACTATATCTAAAATCTATCTAAAATTACCTGTATCTATTTATCTAAAGTCTTTTTTAAAACTATCAACTCTTTAAGCACACTTAAAGAGAAACACCCCACCTTATAGAAATTTAAAGAAATCAAGCGGTTTGTGGGTTAGTATTTAAACCTAACATTTTGGGTAACTCATTTATGCGTTGAATAAGTACATGAACTGCTTTGTGGTCAAATTTACTGAGGCAAGTGGCGCTTATCCATTTGTAACCACTTAATTTAGTGTATGTCAATTCAAAGAGGTAGTAATAAATTTCATACGTCCATAAAGTTGTAGAGCCTCTCACTGGAGCGTCCAAGGCGCAACGAGGGAGTCCCTGGGGGGAAGCAGTGAGCATAGCGTCGGCTGAAGGCGTCTGGCCGGTGCTCCCGCATAAAATCCTGCAGGACACCGTTGGCGCGCAGCTGCGATCGAACAGAGCGCCCACGTTTCAAAGGAACCCTGTACACAATATGGGATTTCAAACTCAGTTTGGCTCTCGGGCCAGATCCAGACTTTTAGTTCTGAGGCGGCTCGGATCAGGAAAATAATGTCAGCTCCAAATTATGCTTTATCGTTTAGTCTACAAAGGTACACACCTTACATATAATAATCACGTATGACATGGGATCTTTACTTAACTGAACACATTTATTGACAATGATGGGGGGGGGTGATATTTGGCATAGTAAAGTAAACGGGTTTAGCATTTTAGTGAAAGCAATTTTACACCTGAAGCAACTCACCACACTATTCTAAATCAACACTTACCTCTAGCGTCCAAAGAGAGCATTTGGTTGATATTTATTTTGAAAAATCATGTTTGATAGAAATGACATAAAAACTTTTTTTTGGGCATACCAGGCGGGCAGGCCATATGTTTGTCATGACTGCTGTAGACTGTCACAACAAAGTGTTAAACTACCTTTGGTCCCAAACAATATTATTTGGTCATGAGTCATTAATAAGTGCACTTTATCCCCACCAGTAGCCTAGAATAATCTATATAAATGTAGTATATTGGATATTAAATGTTTAAAAATCCTCATTTGGCTTCCTTGGTAGGTTGGACCCTAAACCACTCGGGTCGTACGGGCACCATTTTCTATGGTGTTTCTTGGGCAAGTGCAGCCTGGTGACACACATCCATCGACAGGCCAACATACATTTCCACCCGGTCTCGAACCGGGGACCTTTCCCATGATAGGTGAATGTGCTTACCGCTGCTATTTATATATATATAAAAAAAAAAGTTATTTGCTTAAAGCCCAAGGCAGTGGTGGGCAAACTATACCCGGAGGCCACATCCATCTCTGCAGGCTTATTAATCCAGCCACCCAATGAAAATGGTCCAAGTATATTGATAATACATAATAGAATATAAAGTACTACTGATGAACAAATGAAGCTATGTCCCCATTGTGACTTTGTCTAAAGAATACAACTACAAAAAACATGTCAAATTTTGTGATTAAAACAGGGACCTTTATACATTATTTTTCTTTCCTTCTGAATTAAAAAAAATCATACTATAGAAACAGCAAAATCACAACTACAATAAAAACATGAATCATCAAATTTAGTACTTAAAACCATGACCTATTACATTGTTTTGATTTATTTAGGAGCGTTTAAAAAACAAATTTCACGAATCCTTTGAGAGTATTGAAAAAGAGATAACATGGACATGTCTGCACATATATATTCATAATGAGAAAGTTTGCCCACCCCTGGTCCAAGGATACGCGACTGAGTTTAGTGCTCAAAAGGTTGATGGATCTGTATATTGGGGAGTAATCTTCCTCCTTACTGGTAAAAGTAATGAACCAGTGAATTAAGTAGTATGCCAAGTAGTATTCCAACTTACCTGTGCAATGCCAGACAGGTGAAGGCGCTCATAAGAAAAAGCAGCAGTTTGACGGTGTCCATCGTGTCTACTCCACAACAACTCGGACAGGTACTAGTTTTTCACTAACCAAAAACCAAGATTAGGAGTCGCAATCAATACACACACACACACACGAACATTTGTGTTGACTGACGTTTTTTGGGCTTGGAACCAAGAACATTGCGGCCAATTCAGACAATGGCATGCCATATTAAGAGAAAAAAATGACCAGTTGATGTAACCTTAGTTTTTATTTGAGTCAACAAAACTGAAACAATAGCATCCAAAAAAGACAGGTTGCCGCTGAGTGGCCAATGCTACTGGCAGCAGATGTTGTTAGCTTTACCAGTAGCTAGCATTGGCCACTGAAGTGCTACCACTGAGGATGAAGGAGATTTTCTTATTGGAAGTCCACAGATAAATAACAATGCTGGCCTCCGTTTGTATGTTGGGACTTCTAGCAAGGATGCTGGTCTGGAACTCGTTTCCTGCAAACCGACAAAATAGCCATCATATCAGTCATATAGGTCAAACCGCCACTTGAACCCACTGGATGTGGCGCATGTCTCACCTGGGAGCTGCTTTGATAATGTTGTCCACCCTCAAAATCATCTCGGCTGCCTCGGAGGCGCTCAGCAGCACCTGACGCTTCACTTGGAAGGACTCTGTCACGCCTAGCGCTGACATGTCGCCCACGGTACCCTCCCACATGTCTGCAGGAATTTAAACACAAACAGATTATAACAGGCATGCACGATTTAATGTGGCCCACTATACATTTCTGAGTATGTCAAAAAATGTTCCCTCTAAATTTCCACGGGTCTGAGCGTTCACAAAAAGTCGGTGAGCAACGCTTGAAACTACAGTGAGCAACCATAATCCCAAGTGTGGCAAGATAATTAATTATCAAACATGTCCAAAACTTGACATCAAGTTACATTTTGCTGAGTTTCCGGCAATGCAAAATTATTTTTCTCTTTTGAATGAATTGACTCATGTACTATTGCAAAGGTTGTACGGCCTACAAACGTCGTTTGTTCTTACAATTCTTTCACAAGATATCCATTTCTTTTTATTTCTTGACATATTTTGTCGCATAATATTAACATTTTTGGGGGCTTATTTAGTCGGTTGTACGATAGAGAACTGTACTTAATCATATTTTTTAGTGGAAGTACAATGTTGGCAACAAGATTCACTTGATATAATTGGAAATTATTTGAATGCAACAAAAACTTTCATATTTTTTCCGTGTTTTTTCTACTTTTTTTAAAATTCCTTTAAAAAAAAAAATATCTTTGTGTTTATTTTTCCGAGCTGTTACTTTTTTCTTTTTGTTCTCTATTTACATTTTTCCTACAATTCTTTCTTTTCTTTTTTCTCAACTTTTCACTACTTTTTCATTTTGGTATTTTTTTCTTTTTTGTTCTATTCCCCCATTCCTTTAAGTCATTTTGTGCATGATGTTACATAATATTTGGTCATGTTGGGATTAAAGAAGCGAAAACAACCTGAAGAGCAGGGGAACCCGTGTATTTTTACCTTCATGCACTGTAACTTTGACTTAAGTCGCTTCTTAATTAGTAATTTTGAGCCCTCATTTTTGTGCGCTGGCTAAATTTTCTTGTGCGCTGAGAATGTGCGAGCAGTGCGCAATTGCGAACGCGCGCAGTTTAGAGGGAACACTGGTCATTTCAATCAAAAGTTATACCTTTTCAGATAAATGCAAAACAAATACGCTCAATAGCAGGACGGCAGTGTTGACTTTGTATAGCCTGATTAGTACAGGTGCAAAACTGTATTCACTTAACTGGTAAAACAGTTAATGTATTCAATGCCAATGCACATACATAAAACAAATTGCCTAAACTCCATTACGTATGCGCAAACCCTTTACAACTTCAAGTTTCCCGAAAAGCTTTCATGTCAACAAAATGCAATGGACAAACAAAAGCAACAGCAGGCGGACCCAAAAGGCAGAAGATGCTTTCCATCGCCAAGTAAATTTGCCTTTCAATGAATATACATAAATACAGTACGCGTTTCCCTCCCTATCAGACATTTTTTGGGACCGATATAGCTCTTTCAACGTTTGGGCTTCCTGATCCCCGCCTAAAAGAACGCAAAAGCAGTTTTTCATAATGTCCACATGACAACGACAAAGTATCATTTGAAGTAAAAACGTAGTGTCCAGAGATAATTTCCACTCATTAGTGTAATACGTGCAGAAAGAATATGTTAAATTAGAATTGGACAGTAAATGAATGGTAAACGATCTGCATTTATATAGCGCTTTTCAAGTCAATGAAGACCTCCCAAAGCGCTTTACAATGTGATTCACACTTACCCATTCACACGCACACACACACACCAATAGGGAGTCAGCCTTGCAAGGCGCCTACCTGCTTATTGGGGGCATTAGGGATTTAGTGTCTTGCCCAAGGACACTTCTCAATAGTTATTTATAAAAAATAAAACAAAAGTTTATAAAGTACAGTACTTTCATTTGTTAAATGGTTGAGCCTGTGAACCGGTTTCATTTTTGGTATTGGTATTAATGTCTAATAGGGCATATAAATAAATATATAAAGGTTTCTGGTAAGCTGGTTTTGACTAATGTGGGACCTTTTTGGAATGACAACCCCTGCGGAAAACGAAGGATAACTGTACAACCTACACTAGCTGGCTTGTTGTTTTGCTAATACTCACTCAAACCGATTGTGGTTTTGTTTTCCTGGTGCGCTGCACGCAACTGTGCCACCAGGTCGGCGCTGTCGTAGCCGGCGTTGTCTGCAATGATGGTGGGTAGCTGAGGGGACAAAGTCACATAAATGCCAGAAAAATAATAACAATTGTTCCTCTTTTTCCCCAATTTACCATTCTCAAAGCCTTGGCAAAGGATTCCATGGCAACGGCCTCCTTTCCTGGCGTCTTGTTGGCCAAATCGCTCACCACTTTTGCCATCAACATCTCTGAGCAGCCTGAGTTCCCAAAAATAAAACGTCAAAGTAAAAATTCTGTCTTTAAAAACAATCAACTGACTCAGATTCAGAATATTTATTGTCATTGTCATAAAGACCAACACAACTTCATTTGGAGCATCCATTTATTCAATTAAAAGAAAATTAAAAAATCTACATAATATGCAGAATATCCACAAGTGACATAAAATCCATAAACGACCTGAAGTAAACAGTAAAAGTGCAGACATGGTACCAGAACTTTACCTAAACCCACCAGACTGGTCGGAAAATCACACATCGCAAAAAACATTTTCACAGGGGCCGGAATGGTAAATTGTGGCGTTAAAATTGTGCCTCAGCTGAATGGCTGAGATCTTGTCAGAGTCCCACAATTAAATCATGACTAAGGGATGTAAGATTTGATATTAGTTTTTTTCTCTCTATGCTTTTAATTCACTAAAATTTTATTTCTTGTAGAGTTTATCAAGTGTGCATCTGAGAGCAAGATTTTGAAAAACCTTGTCAGCTCCCTTTAGGTGATTCATGTTACGTAAAACAAAAGCAAATATCTTGACATACAGGCAGTTAAAAAAATGTTTGTTAATGATAGTTCATGCATTTTTTGCTTATTATGTACATCAATATTGTTTTTATTTCTCACTGAATGAAGTTTTTACACAATTAGGAAGTGCTAAATAATACACTGTCTCTTTAAGGCAGAGGTCAGGAACTTAGGGTTTGCGAGCCTGATCTGGCTCTTTTCATGAGTACATATGGCACAGACCTAAAATTCTAGATAAGGAAAATTAATCCAGAAAATTTATATTCTCATTAACACTGAGTCGAGTTTGATGCACACCTAACCCATGTATTACTACCTACAATAAAAATGGTTTGTTCCAATATATAATAGGGAACAGTACCAACTACAGTTTACAGTCAAGGTGACACACAAAACAGGCGCCGTTTTGACTGTACGGCGATAAGAAATATTTTATACAGATGGTCATTAAATAATCTATGTTCACTGTTGACCCTCTATGATGAACCCCCAAAACATTTTAAACACACAAAAACACCAGCCAAGCACACAAAGTAGTTTGATTGGGTGAGCAGAGCAATGCTCGCAGCGCACATACTCACATCGAAATGAGCTTTCAAAGATTTTAGGTAACAGCGAGAGGGCGTCAAGTTTAAAGACATTTACAATATTTGTTGATATGTGACAAAGGCTCAGGCATTATTCTTATTTCATAAATTTTATCAAATCATTTGACACCACACCCTGAAAAAAAATTAAATTATTTGAAGAGCAGGTTTGGCGGTTTCGCTAAATTTTGTCTTAAAATATACGGTATGGCTCTCTCACTAAATTTATATATATATATATATATATATATATATATATATATACGTATGGGCAGCACGGGAGGGAGCAAATTGTCTGTCCCTGTGTGCCCTGCGACTGGCTAGCAACCAGTTCAGGGTGTCCCCTGCCCATTGCCTGAAGATAGCTGGGATGGGCTCCAGCACCCCCGCAACCCTACTGGGGATAAGCGGTGCAGAAAATGGATGGAGATATATACACACACACATTTATTTATTTTTGCTTTCATGGGTCGAAAAGGTTCCGGACCCCTGCTTCGTATGTATGGGCAGCACGGAAGGGAACAAATTGTCTGTCCCTGTGTGCCCTGCGACTGGCTAGCAACCAGTTCAGGGTGTCCCCTGCCCATTGCCCGAAGATAGCTGGGATGGGCTCCAGCACCCCCGCAACCCTACTGGGGATAAGCGGTGCAGAAAATGGATGGATGGATAAACACATTTATTTATATTTGCTTTCATGGGTCGGAAAGGTTCCGGACCCCTGCTTCGGGGCAAGGATTTTGAGTTTACCTCCTCCATAAACAGTGCGCGGCTCCTTCACGGTCTGGGCCAACACGCACAATGCGTCATGCAGCGAGCGCTCCGCCTCATCCAGAATTTGTTGAGTGGCTCCTCGTAGTACGATTGTGCACGCTTCACCTGCAGTCAAAAGTTTCTTTGAGATGCTTATTTAATTGTGATTGAACATAGAAATAGTTTTGAACTCTAAGGGTCCTGCAGAATAAGTTAATCCGAGACTTTCTAAATGCCTTCTGAAATCAAATCTAAGACAAGTCAACAAAAAAAACCCACAACTGAAAAAAATAAAACAAAGGCATGAATGTTAAAATCGCATTTTGGTCCACATAAAAATTTGCAATCTGGAAAAACACAGCACACTCTAAAGTTTTAGACATGGAAAACAATAAATACGAAGGATGTTTACAGTATTTCATGAATCCTTAGTCTAAATTTTAAGATAACTACTAATACCAAAGATTTATTTCTGCTACATTTATGCATGTAAATGACCTTTTGGTCCAATGCATGACTTTTTAAAACAATATTACAGTGCTATGTTCATGACCAATTTTGAGTTTAGCATCTTAAAAACACATGCTAGGGAAAAAAAACCTTTGTACTCTCTGGATATGGACAAAGAATAAATATGACTAATTTTGTTTACATTTTTAAGACTTTCAAAAATTGATTTAAGAAATTTTAATAACAATTAAGGCCTTATTTTTGGAACAATGAATTTAATGCCTTTAAAACTAAGGATTCGCCGGAACCCTGGTACTCACACAAATACGAATTATGCAAATGTTTTAACGAGTTTGTTGGTGCGCATACCCATGGCAACGCCAGAGAAGTGGATCAGCATGTCCTCGCCAATCATCACTTCCTCAATCAGCTTGCAGTGGCCCAGTTGCACCAGCTCAGGATGCTCGAACGTGGAGGTGATCTCGCCACCTGCGACAAGCACACAATTGAGCTCGGATTGCATTTGCACTCTGCAATGAAGTGGCAGTGACATCACGTACCGGTAACAAGGGCCAGGCGCTCAACGCCAGCAAAGTCAGCATGCTCGATGGCCATGACGCCGGCCTGAGCAAAGAGCTGCTCAGGGTAGTTGTAAATGAGCTGCCTGTTGGGTAAAAAAGTACACTGGAGTTTCATCTCAATGGTCAATTTCATATTTTCCTACAAATTGAAAACCCCCAAAATAGAAGCTTGAGTAGTAAAAAATAATGAGCCAATTACAGCTCTACTTTACATTTTAACAGTGTGCTTAAAAAAAAAAAAAAAAAAAAAAAAAAAAAAAAAAAAAACTGAAATATTAGAATTTTGCTCATTAGAATTGTCGTTATTGCCATTGATATTACCATTGTCCGCAACAAGATCAGACCGATTTATATTAAATAACTACAGTGGTATTACAAATTGCAAATCAGAGTGGATCACTACACGGTGCAGGGTAGAGCTCACCAGTTTGGGAGCTGGCAAGCCTAGGAACAGGGTTAATTTATGTTCACTATTCGCTGGCGTAACCACAGAGTTTTTAAACCGCAGGCAGGGTCTTTACCAATCTGGCCTGCGGTGTAGTACACCACCCAGTGCGTATTTCCCTGCTCAGCCTCCTAATCTAGGAGAGATGGGGATGGACAGGGTGTGGTGAGATGGGGTTGGGTCCAGTGGAGGGCCGTGTGTGATAACCAGGCTCCATTCTGCAGCACTGGGACGTGTCCTGGTGCTGCTGGGGGCTGAGGGAGTTGTTTGGTGGCGCTATCGGCGGTTTGTGCTCTGGGCAACAGCTTTGCACTTATTTATATGGATTTCCCACATTTTAAGCTGTTCCACCACAAATGGCATCTATCATATTTAGGACATGTAATCCCACTCAAAATTATATAGACCAAGGCTGTAATTTCCGTTTGGCTCTGGGGCCAGATCCAGACATTCTGTTCTGAAGCAGGCCGGATCAGTAAAAATGTAAATTAAAAATTCTTAGCTTTGTTTGAAGTATTATCTTTATCTTTCATTAGTAACCTACCGACACAAACAATAGGGGGGAAAAGATTTATGTTTAGCATAGAATATGTTAACTGGTTTATTTTAACAGTTGAGTGAATGCAATTTAACGCCTGAACCAACTTACCACACTAAATTAACTCAACACTTCCGTCTAGTAGCCACAGAGAGAATTTGATTTGAATTTTTTTTTAAAAATCATAACTTTTGATAGAAATGACCAAGCGACTCACTTCTTTTTTTGATGTGCCTGATTAAGACGACAGATACTGGGGTCTGTGGTTAACATTATGGCTCTGCTAATCTCATTCTCCTTTATTGATTAGTTACAGAAAGTGGGCTCAGACCTCGGTGAAGCTTAGCTTCTGGTGAAAGAACATGGACAGTTGCATACTTGGGGGAGACCCCACGTCTTTCAGATCCACCACCTCAGCCCCAGTATTCTTTTGTGTATTTTTATGTTTTTGTGTGTGTGCCTTTTTCAGAACAGTGAGATGGGAATGTCTGAGTATTGCACTGCTACATCTTCCTTACTGGTTTCCTGACAACTTGAGTCATCTAGGATTCGAATATATGCAATGAATGGCCAAAGATCAATGAAGATATATACCTAAAAAGCACTAATAAAAAAATAAAACTAAAAAGGGAACAATGATGCCTCAAAAATGTATCATGGATCAGATACACTACCTTCATGGAGGAAAAAAGGTAATTGACAATTGGTTATAGTAAATTGACAAATCACTTTTTACATTTATAAATCGTTAATAATTTTAGATTAAATAATTCTTTATAGTTCAAACTGTATATTTTACAAGTATTAAAAAATAGCTGTTTTAATGTTTCAAATGGATTCATTCCTTTTTAGTTTTATTCCAATTGGCAGGTAGATAACTATTTGGATAAAATACATTTTGAATACATTTTAAATAACATACTTTGACTAAATTGTTCTATCTATAGTAAATAATAAAGATGATAAAAGCTTTACAGATAAACGTAAAGAAACTTAAATTTATATTTCAATGCATATTTTAATTATTTTGAATTCTAAGATTAAGTAT
The DNA here is from genome assembly GCF_059441175.1 of Urocampus carinirostris. Taxonomy (NCBI): domain Eukaryota; kingdom Metazoa; phylum Chordata; class Actinopteri; order Syngnathiformes; family Syngnathidae; genus Urocampus; species Urocampus carinirostris. Next base: position 22,156,245 of record NC_142359.1, read on the forward strand.
TCAGGGTAGTAGTTAAATATAAAAAATACTTTATTCAACAAAACAAATTGGGGATTTTTTTTTCCACTGATGTTTTTATATTAATGACACAAGACTGTTGAGAGCAAGGTGGTTTAAAATGTTCACAGAGTAATTTAAGAATAAAGTGTATTGATACTACACACTCCCTTGGATGTTTCCCAGGGTTTCGGACTGAAGTGACAAAACACTAATATTCACACAAAACTAAAATGTATAACCTACCGATACCAAAACTGTCCCATCAGAATCAAAAAATGCATGTCGTATGTATTGTTGAGTGTTAAAGAATGACCTGTTGATGAAGCAGTTGATCCCATGCTTAAGGATTCTGTCCACCTTCTCCTTCATCTTCTCTTTCTCAGCCAGCTCAATATCGGCCACCTTGGCTGTAGAGTCCACTCGAACTCTTGACCCGAAGATCTGTGGCACAAAAATTAGCAATAGTTTTTTTTTCATTTTACAGGTGAAGGTTCTTCAACCCACTTTTATTTTGTCTGTATCCATGCCTGTGTTGGCAATGAGGATATTGGCGTTTTCGAGCCTCTTGGGCTGATTCACACCAATTTTCTTGTCCAGAAGGAATCCTGGACAAACAAGGTGAAGGTACAATCAAGTCAAATTATTTACACCACAAAAGAACAGAGCGGCGGACTGACTCACCTTCATCAAGGTAGGAATCGGTGAGGCTTCCACCAAGCTTTTTGATGACATGGATGGCTTCCAAGTTGCCCGAACCCTTCAGCCTCATAACAGCATCGACTGCCAGCTTGGAAAAGTGATCCTTGTGGTGGGTCAGGAGCTTGGAGGACAGCGTGGTACGTGCAATGTTTAGAAGGTCTTCTTGGAAGCGGGCCGAGTCATTGCTAGTGAAACATGCACCCCACAAAAAAATAACATAATTAAAAACAATAAAAATGCTGAATTGCAGGGCTTCACTGGCCAAATTCAAGAGATTGAGCACCTGTGATCCACAGCTGCCTCTCTCAGTGCATCCCTGGCCACCTGAGTGGATTTTCTCCAGCCCGAGATAATAGTCTGTGGGTGAATCTTTTTGGCAATTAGAAGCTCTGCTTCCTTTTAGAAAAAGAGGTCAAAAAAGAAGTTTTTTGTCAGTATAGAATGTGACTTACATTTTTTTAATTTAAAAGAGCCCGAAATCCAAATCAGTTTAACTATGCACATAAATGATAGCTCTAGTTGTAAAGTTAACAGATTCTCACCCGTAGGAGCTCAGCTGCCAGGACAGTGACGGACGTTGTTCCATCGCCGACTTCGTCATCCTGAACTTTTGACATGTCTGCATGCATGGACATAGAAAAAACAAACTTACACCTCCTTCAGAATTATTGTACTGTGTAATGAATGCAAATGATTTCCACTCACCAACTAGGACTTTAGCAGCAGGGTTGTCAACACCAATGGCCTTGAGGATGGTCGCGCCATCATTAGTAACCGTCACACTGCCGGTTTTGCCACCACCCATCAGAATCTTATCCTAAAAACACACAATGCACAAGAGGCCAACGTACAACTGTTCGTTAATATCATTCTATCAATGATGTTTACCATTCTATTTTAGCTTTAATCGAGCTGATATACATACAAACTCACCATGCCTTTGGGTCCCAGGGTACTTTTAACAAGGTCTCCAATGGCAATGGCACCCACAAAAGACGACTGCGGGGATAACATGGGACACTTGTGAAGCTAACTGTATTTTTTTCATAACTTTGTTGTAATAATTATTTTCATTTGGGGATTATATACAAACACACGCACCAGACGAGCAGTTTCAGCTTTTTCTTCATCAGCTCCATGTTTGAAGATGTTGACTGGGGCCATGGACAAGGACGCCTGTGAAACATCAGGATCGAAGTCATTTTGTCTGTTCATTTTTCTTACTAAAAGTTAACAACAAAATGTACATTTCAATCGTCAAAGAACCAATAAAACGGAAATCGTAATACAAAATAATCTCGAAGCCTGTGTATCTTGGCAACCATGAACGCAGCACCATTTTAGGTAGAACCCACGAGAAGGTTCAAGAAACTCTCAAAAGAATGACTAAGTAGTCAACTATAAATACCACAAAATCAAAACTGTAATCATGTTTATAATAACTTTTACAATAGGACCATATTATGACTTATATTTTTTATAGAAAAGCTGACAGCCTCAATGTCTTCCATGACAAGCTTAGCTGGAGAGGGCTACGCAGCTAAGCGCTATAAGCCTATTAAAATCACCATTTACAACATTGATCATCTTGTCCAGTTTTGAAAATATATCAAAAGTATTTTAGAATTCATTTTTATTACGTTGAAATCCTCACGAGCCTAAGTATTACCTAAACTCCTTATACACTAATAGCGTACATGTGCTCGTGCCGGCTAGCATCGCTAGCTAACAGGTGCTAATGAAACAAAGAGCCTGATGCAACGTCAATGTCCATACATGTAGTCCTTATTGATTTCAACGTTCAATAACAACTGTTTATTATAATGTGTGAAAGTTAAAATAATAACAAAAGATGCTGAAACTCACCATGATGACTGTGTTTTAGGGCGTATGCAGAAGAAAAGGATAGACTCCTTCGTGTTGGCTTTCCCGTTAGATTAGACAATAGGAATTTCCTTTTCTGCCCCCTACCGGAAACCAAGCGAAATAAAGGAATCGAAATTGAATCGCGTTTCTGTACAGTATTGTCATTTATATCCACGTTATTTATGTTAAACGTTAGCATTAACGTTAATTATAAAGAGCTGGTGGATATAGGGCCATAAATTTTGAATATATGTAAAATAACATACTTTGACTAAAGTTGTCACCTATGCCAAGATTGCCAAAAGCACTTTAGCTCCGGGGCCACATGATAGAAAAATATTTTCACAATAAACAACTAAGGAACATAACTGGTGTAGTGAGAGCACTTGCTGAGAGGGTGGATGAAACTTTTCTCAGATGGTATGGACATATGGAAAGAATGGATGAAGGCCGTTTGACGAAAAGAGAGGAAAGCCCTATATGGTTGGATGGATGTGGTAAAAATTGCTCTGGGTGTGAGGTCAGTTAATTTGGATATACTACAAAAGTATTACTGCAGAAATACAACAAAAATAAAACAGTAATACAGCAAAAATTCTAAAAACACACAAAAAAAACTACAAAAAGACAACTAGAGTAATACAGTACGTCAAAACTAAATATCATATGAATTGCTTAAAACAGGGACCTAATCTATATTATTTTGCTTTAATTGTGAGCGTTTCAAAACCAATTTTATGAAATTAATCTTAAGAAACAAAAACAAATTTAAAGTGAAACAACGTCTGCATGTATATTTATCGATAAACAAAAAATAGGATAGGTCTCCAGGACTGGCGCCTTGGCAAAATTTTTTTAACCCAATACGACCACCGACTCCAAATAGTTGCCCACCCCTGTCCAAGTCCAAGTTTTCTGACTTAATAATTCCTATTTCGAGGCACCCCTCAATGTATTTTTTTTTTTATTTTTAACCACGTTTTTCCCTACTCATGAGAAGAAAGAACTTGGGGCGACATTCCTTCCCCTATGACCTCCCCGGGGAAAGACTTACGCCGAGAATGACGTGCACGCGCACGTCATCTCCTGACTATTTCGAGAGCTCGTGCGTGTGTGCATCTGTCCGCAGAAGCGAGACAGGCTGACTTACAAGTTTGCACCAGGCTGCCAGCACCTGTTCTCCGCCTTGTCCAACAAACCAACAGAGGACAACCGGCTGCACCTTAAACCGTACTGGTCCAGTTCAGCATGCCGCCACGTTGGACCGACTTAATTAAGGTCCGAAGCGCCCGATGGCGAGACAGGACGCCGTGAGATGCGTGCGTTTTTTCCTCTACGCACTCAACGTGCTCTTTTGGGTAAGAAGTCCAATTTGGTTTGCCGAGTTTCAAATATTGGATGCTGAGACAGCTAGTATTTGGTCTTAACAGACGTCTAACCTTTTATTTCGTTTCTGACCTTGTAATTTCACCTAAAAATGGATAAATTGAGGAATATTGATTTGCGTGCGTGTTCATGCAGGCTGTTGTGTATTTTAACTTATTGGAAGGAGTCTGCCCGTGTTGGGATTGCCTGTGATGTGTTTTGAGTGTGTCGAATGCACAAATGTTAATTTATAGATCATTTTCCCGTGTTTTTAAACACGCAACAAAGCCTAGCTGTGCGCACATTGTTGAGGTAGTATGATTTCAGATTCAGAAAAATTATTCTCAATGTCAGAGTTGACCTGCTCTACAGCCTGTGAATATAGACTGTCGGCCAGTCTAGACTTGCGGTGGACGAAAACGCAGGGAAGCAGGAACCTTGCCAAGGTGCTCGAAAAAATGGAACTTGATAACAACATTTTCAACAAAGTCACAATTAACAAAACTGTCCAAACCAGAAAACAAAAACCAAACCTCGCAAACTACAGTGAAACTGAAACATTGTGTTGGTGACAAGTAATGATGACCTGACAAAGGAAACTATTGATTGCTGCAGTACTTTTGAACTTGGTTCCTAATGAGAGTGGAAGAAGGTGTGGGGATTCTCCACTCCCATTGTCCGTTGGCGCCCTCTGGAAAACAGTGGTGTGCTGGATCATAATATATAATAGGCATTGGTAGCAAACATACCATTCCTTCGTGATTTATCCTACTTACACTTACTTGGGCATTCAAGTAAATCTAAATCAGATCGCCACAATAACTTTGAAAAACTTTTGAAAAAGCATGTTTCCTCTGGGAATTGCAAATGTAAAAAATATGTTCTTTAACATTTCCAACTGTGTACAAAGGCTGGGCATGCTGTTAATGTAAATTGCGACACCAAAAGCGCAACTCTACATACAAATCTTCCCTTAATTCATTCAAACTTATACTGCTATTCCCACTGTCTTGTGTCCACAATGCATCCTGTGCTCTTCCGGTGATGACGTAGGCTTGAAAGGGGTCTATGAATTTTTCTGATATTTTATGGTTTTTGTTCAGTTCAGATTGTCGTATACCCATTTTTGTTATATTGATCTCATCTTGGGCAGCACGGCGGCGCAGTGGCACAGTTCATGTCATGGGAACCTCCTGCGTGAGTTCAAATCCAGCTCCAGACTTCCTGTGCGAAGTTTGTATGTTCTCCCCGTGCTTTCGTGGGTTTCCTCCGGGCACTCCGGTTTCCTCCCACATTCCAAAAACATGCATTTCAGGTGAATTGTCCGGTCCAAATTGTCCCTAGGTGTGAATGTGCGAGTGAATTGTCTGTCCCTGTGTGCCCTGCGATTGGCTGGCAACAAGTTCAGGGTGTCCCCTGCCCACTGCCCGGAGATGGCTGGGATGGGCTCCAGCCCCCCCGCGACCCTAATGAGGATAAGCGGTACAGCTGATGAGATGAGATGATCTCATCTTATCCATATTGGCTTTAATATTGATCGTCTCGCTCTAATCTTGACCATCTCAGTCACTGGTAGCAGACGACAACACCATTGTAGATTGCTAATATTGTCAAATTACACTAGAAAATGTTATTGTTAAGGTGTGGTGATAGATGATGGACCCAGGTGGGGGATGCAGGAACTGATGACTGTTTGTTTGTAAGGTTTATCATCTCTTAAGGAGAATTACAATTATAAGGGGAGCAATTGGCTGTGGTTGACAGGTCTCCAGGTTTGCTAATTGGTGTGAATTGAGTGTCAGTTTCCGTGGTTAGAGGCATATGCTGAGAGTTTGTTTTTAAAGTGGATTTATATTAGTGTTAACTTTTGTGTATGTTGTTTAGACGTGGTGTGCAATGACTGTATACTACCACAAAAAGAATGAGTGCGCGTGTTGCGTGTTCCACATACACAGATGTTATTTCTGTCAGAGAAACTTATCTGTGTGTGTGTACTCTTGCAGCTGATGTCCGCAGGCATATTGGGAGTGGCGGCGTGGATTCGAGATTCCCTAAACGCCGTTCTGACTTTGACTGCTCACACCAGGTTGTCTGCATGAACCCACAACAACAACAACAAAACACTAATGTGTGCGTGTTTGTGCTCGTGTTCAGGTTGGAGGAGGCTGCCGTGCTGACGTTTGCCCCCCTGGTCCATCCCGTCTTAGTTGTGGTGTGCTGCTTCCTGTTGATGGTGGCCATGTTGGGTGTGTGCGGCACACTGCGCTGTGACCTAATGATGCTCTCTTGGGTAAGGTGACCTTTAAATGAGATTGATTGTCTCACTAACAGATACTGTAAAACAAATACAGTGGTACCTCTTCTTACGAGCTTAATCGGTTGCAGGATCGTGTCCGTCGTATTTTTTCCAATATAAAATAATGAAAAACTAATTAGCCTATTCCAGACCTCCCAAAGGCATCAAAGTGAACTGCTATAAAACACATCTTCCTAATCACTAGAACACATTCAAATAACAATTTAACATAAAAACATACTGTGATAAGATAAATAATATGATATTAACAAATAAAATGCGGGTTTATTATGAGCATTGTAACGAATGTGTGTGCATGCAGTTGAGGAAGGTGGAGGCGGTTGCAAAAGGTCCCGGGGTGGCATACCTGTCAACGTAAAGTCTCCCCCGTATTTCATTTTTTTTACAAAATCATTTTGCATTGTATAAGCCGTATAAGCAGGATTATTTAAAAATAAAGAGAGAGAGAAAACTGGTCTTGCCCATTTCAGCTTTAGTCCAGATCATTTGAATCACTGGTAGCAGATGATAAAGTCATCGTAGATCTCATATTATCCCGGTATTCTACCTAGCCTGTCTGGCTGTGAGTGGTTGCCATGTTTGTTTAGTAAGGTTTATTACCTCTTAATAAGGAAAATTTCCATCATTAATAAGGGGAGCGATTGGCAGATGATGACAGATCAAGAGACTGTTGATACATAAGCACTTTGTCATGGTCGCCTTGGCGACCGGTCTGCCCCGCCCCCTGGGCCCAGCTGAAGCAGTTCAACTAATCGAGTGTCTGCTATTTAAGGCTGGATTGTGTGCTTTGCGGGTGGGGGCTCATTACATATACACACTCCCGGTCTGTTATGCCTTGTCCTGTTTTAGTTTAAAACATTGTCCGTTCTGTTATGCCTTGTCCTGTTTAGTTGAGTTGGAAGAATCAACTGTTTGTTTCGTCATGTCCCAGAGTTTTGGACAACTTTTATTTTGTTAAATAAAACTTTTGGATCGTTACGCAATTGAGTTCTCCCTTCCTGCCTCCGTTCTGGTCCGGTCACCCCTCCTTCCCCCCACCCCGATTCCGTGACACACTTACTGTACACTTACAATTAAACTTACTGGAAATTTAAATGAACGTACACACAAAAAAATGTACAGCCTATTTTTCATTGATTTTTTTTGCCTGTAGTAGTTTGCACCCACAAACTGGATGAGCTAATGCTGGCAGTAAATAGTCATGAGTGGTGAGCGCTTCCTAGTGGTAGCTTCTGGGACTGCTCGTGAACTGGATTCTCCTTTGTAAAGGAGCAAGAGTTTTGTTAGAAATAACTTTTATACCAATGATTGTGTTTAGAAGTGCTCGTATCAAGAGGTACCCTTTTATAGGTACATGTTACATATACATACTCTGTGTTATCGTTGCAGTACTTTGGAAGTCTGCTGGTCATCTTGTGTGTGGAGTTGGCCAGCGCTCTGTGGACTTATGAGCAGGTGTCACATGCAAACACACACCCACACAAATGGAAGCAGGGGTCACCAACATGGGGCCAGGGTTGGGTAGGGTTACTTTAACTGGATTACTTTCAATTACTTTTGGATTACTCCAATACCAAATATGCTAATAAAAGACAAAATAAACTAAATATGAATACAATTATGACTAACAACATGTGGTAAGCTTTCTCTCCTGGCTTTGATCTCTTTGATCTCCGGCAAAACTAACATAAACTGCGACAGAAACAAAATGAAAATAAATCCAAACAGCTTGCCAACATCATTTTTGCCATTCCATGTATTCCGTTACTCCCCAAGCCTGCACACAATTTGGTAATTTCATTCATATTTAGTTTCTTTTGTCTTTTATTAGCATATTTGGTATTGGAGTAATCCAAAAGTAATTGAAAGTAATCTAGTTAAAGTAACCCTACCCAACCCTGCATGGGGCCCTCGGGAACACATTGCCCCAAAGAACACCTTGGGAGCCCACTGAGAGGGTCTTAAAACAACTAATCAGTAACAAATCGTTGTGATTTCTGAGGACATTTGAAAGTATAAACACCAGAAAATCAGAATTAGACTTGTATCTATTGTCATTCATAACAACGCAGTGAAAATTGTTTACAACAAGGTTAGAAATGGCACTCCAAGATAAACATAGAAAGAAGACTTGAGGAAAAATAAGACGAAAAAAATGTCAGGATGAATGGACTAAAATCTTTATTGGGTAGTGGTAGGAGACTGGCCTGATTCTAAGCCATCGTAACAATACCACAATGTAAAATACTGCAATAATATTTAGCAGAAGTAAAATTCCAAAGTAAGTCAATAAATAAGATATGAATACCCAGTTTATATACATAGGCAAGATGTATATTTTTCACAGTCTTGTGGCTTGTTTATTAAGGTTTTGGCACTGAGGAAGAAACTGTATCTGAGGTAGAGGTAAGATCTTAAACCAAATCCTGAGTCCCAGCTCAACACGATTTCTTGGGCCTGGTCAGGCCTAAAAGATAAATATATGTTATATCTATAAAAATCTTTACTAAAATAATGTGTGGATACTACCCAAAAATCTTTTACGGACGTACTGCAGGCGTGGTATATGGCCCAATTTCCAATCCGTCAAAATGATGGACGGCTTTAAAATTTTCCACTCAACTTTTAAAAAAAAGTTCATTGTTCTGACTCGGCCTGTGTCTGGTCTTTAATACTTGCAGGCCTGGGTAAGTCTGGGCTGGATTTTTTAAGCCCGATTTTACGTCTGATGTGAGCCTGTTAGTCCTTGTTTTAAGGGACCGGTAGCGTCTACCAGATGGCAGCATGTCAAAGAGGTGGTGACCAAAATTAGAAGAGTCATAAATGTTGTTCGCAAGCTGTCAAAGATTTATAGAACATGTTTTATATTAGTAGTATCTGTTTTCTAGACAGGTGTGTCCAAACTTTTCAGAAAGCGGGCCACACATGGTAAGCTGAAAGTGTGTGAGTGCCGAATATTCAGCCTGGCATTCTTTGAACAGTCTTTAATAAATTCACCCTCCGTGCCCTGCAATCAGCGTCTCGGCCTCGTAGCTCGTAACATTTTCATTTAACTCACAGGGTCTCATGAAAAGGCACTGCTGTGCCGTTAAAACAGCTTTCAGTTGCTTCACCTTTTCACAGCATCAGTTTCCAGATAGGATTTTGTCGTAGGCTAAAGTTCTCACAGAAAGCCAAGGGCAAGGTGGCCAGGGGCCACTGCCATCTGGTAAAATAGTGAATTTTCTTTGGCACGAACTTATTTTATCCTGTAGTCAACATTACTGGCGGACCACAAAAATTTGATCATGGGCCGTAACTTGCCAGGCCTTTTACTTGGCTGGTATAAGAAAACACTAACTTAATCTGTGTTTTATATACATGATCCATTGAATAGATCTTGATTATTAGCTTAGCTATTAAATATTTAAGTGCCCAGATTTTTCCTTTTTAAAGGAAGATTCTTCCGTGGTTGACTGAGGCTATTTCGGCCCTAAGCATAACATAGTGACAACATGCATTTTAGCCCCTCAAATTAACATAGTAGATCTGAGCTTTAAGGAGTGTTTGCACTCTGGGGGTTTGTGTATGGTGTCAGGGATGGGTGTGTGTACGTGGGTTTGTAATTTGCAATTCTCAGTGCATGTTTGTTATCAGCAAAGGGGTGCAACACCTGCCTTACAGTGTCCGTATGTGTTCCACCTGCTGTATTTAGCCCCCTGTGCAACGCTCCGACATGATCAGTCTCAAGTTACGGATGTCAAACTTTGGCCTTCGCCAGCATCAGTGGCTTACACACACCTGGAACACCTTTCAGACAGAGGTTAGTTGGCAGTTACGCATCTGCACACACACAACTACATTATTTTAAAACTTTCGTCTTGTAGTTTCAGTGCTGTGGTGTAATCTACTTCACGGATTGGTTAGAAATGACAGAGAGAGAGTGGCCTCCGGATTCGTGCTGCTCCAATCAATATCCAGGGTGTGCTCGTCGCGCCCACCAACACGACCTCAGTGATATCCACCAAGAGGTGTGAACGTAGTTGTGACACAATTAAGTCCTGTCTAAGAAATAGGAGGACATGATATGGGGCAGATGTAAGATCTTAAGTCCAAGCCTGATTTCTGGGCTGGGTTGGGCATAAAGTGTCAATCATTGCATTCAAGTTGGGCCAGTTTTTTCTCTCACAGCAGTTTTTTAATACTCACTTATCATTGTTCTTCTTTGTCTCCCTTTTTTAAAGTGCCGTGTCAAATTCATAATGAAATACTGCTGCTGTGGTCTACGGCCCAATTTTTAACCCGTCAAAATGACAGCCGGCCCTAACATTTTCCCGTCAACTCTTAAAAAAAAATCTGTCAATTACAAAAGACAGCCTTTATTTTGCTATGAATTACCTCTCCCGAGTCCTCAGAAATAAAATGTGAAATTACGGGTTTGCTTCGGGCTTGTTTATTGGTCGAGCTCGGGCTGTGGTCCTGCTTTAATACCAGTGTGTCACAGTCTGGCTGGCTGGTTTGGTTTTCTCTCTCTCTTCCCCTCTCACTTTTCATTTTCCTTTTTTGGTCACTTCCTCCTTGGCTCTGATTTCCACAGTCATCCAGTGGGCCTGGGTCAGGACTGATCGTACCTCTGATATGAGGTTGGCATTCTTATAAGAAAGAAATATGTTGTGGCAAAAATACAAGGAAATCCTCACAATTGCATGTGATCATTAGATGTTGTGGCATGAAAAAGATATCCGTTATGACGTGGGTGTCCAATAACTGAGTAGTACAGTTTTAAAAATAACTCACTAGTGGAAATTTTAGTCGAAAATTTCATGTCTAACTGGCAAGAGAAATCATTGACATTGTTAGTGTCTGTAAATACATAGACAATTCTTCCAAAATCATTTTCAAAATTAGCCTGTAATTTATGTATGAAAATGACCTTGTACCACATGTTATTGTTGTCCCCCATGAGGCTTACTGCAAACACCAAACAGACCTTTTTATGGTATTCTATCAGAGAAGGGATTCCTCTTGCCACTCGTCCGCGTGTCAAATGATTTCCTGTGTATATCATGTTTATGGTTTATACTGGCTGAATAACGAAAGGAAAGGAAAGATTTCTGCAGAGTACGGACTAATACTTGTCCAATGCTTAAATTGCACCACATCAGCTCATAGGTAAAAATCCAGCCCAACCCATCCCTAGCCTGACCAATTACCTTGCATTGTAGGACCGAGCACGAAGCAAACCCGGAATTTCATATTTGTCTGTGAGGACTCAGGAGAAAGAGTAGTTATTTATGACAATAAATTGAAGCCTTTCTTTTGTCACGAAAAGTTTAAGGTGGTGTACGGAATTTAAAACTTTCAACTCTGTCACCAACTCCTGACATAAAGTTATGATAACAGCCTCAGCCAGCAATACAAAAATAAATAAATAAATAAATAAAATACCAGCTCGGTACCTAGATGGTAGGGCGCCCGCTCCGAGACTGGGAGGTCACTGGTTCAAGCCTCGGCCGAGTCATACCTAAAACTTACAACATTGGTACTCATTGCCTCCCTGCTTGGCGCTCGGCATTAAGGGATGGAATTGGGGGGTTTGGTCACCTAATGACTCCCAACACAGCAGTTGGGTCTAAAAACCCGGTGCCGATCGAAGGCGACGCGTCACGTCGAGAGGTTCGCGTGTCAAATGATTTCCTGTGTATATCATGTTTGTGGTTTATACTGGCTGAATAACGAAATACAAAAGCTCTTTCATGATGTGCGTGCATGTACCAGCATTTCTTAGACATGCTCAAATAAAATCTTATTTCATCTTTTGGAAGGATTGGGTTGTTCGGACTGTATTTAAAACAGGCTTTTTCTAACCTTTACTATTTTTTATGTCATACTAACAAAAAAAATGTGAAGCATAAAGTCACTTTCCAACCTCAACCCCTTCCCCCTTCCCTTCTACCTCATTGGTTGTGCGTCCTCAACAGCATTGCCAAAAGTAAGATGAAAACAGATGGGCGCGGTGAAAAAAATACTTGAAGGCTCTTTGAACTCTGTTGGGCATTATTAACAAATACAAATCGAAAAAATATTCTATTTAAACTTTTGAAGGACACCTCAAACAGCGCAGCCTACCATCAAACAAGGGTGTATAAACATTTACACCTTCTATATTTCTGTGTCTGCCCTGGGTACATAAACCATTAAACAATTTTCCATAATTGACAGATTTTTTAAAATCGTTGACGTTGTAATTTTAAAGCCGTCCATCATTTTGACGAATGTAAAATGGGCCATAAACCACAGCATAAGTATGTACCTAAGAATATGACCCGCCACTTTAGGAGAGAAAGGCAGAGAGACAGAGAAGAACAATGACGGGTGGAGGATAAAAAAAAAATGTCAGCAAGAAAGAAGTCCAGCCTGACCTTAACGTCACGATTCAAAATTTCGGATCGAACCGGGCCGCAATTTAGGTCAGGCTCGGACTTGGTTTCAAGCTCTTACCGCTGAGTGCCATTATATAATATTAGTGGTTGACTGAGCCTCTTTTAACCCATTTTCCAATAATTTGGTAATGACATGATAATAACCTTGTAACAACATAGTACTAAAATAGTAATAACATCATAAGCTTTCATCTCAGAAATGTATAACAAACTGGTAGTCCTTCATTTTAATCAGGAAAAAAAGTAGCTCTCAGCTTCTAAAAGGTTGGCGAAAATGATACCATGATAAAATAAGGAAATGTAAAATGTTTGTGGTTTGAGAAATCTTGACTCTTCTGACCTGCAGGGCTGCGGTCCCAAATTGTTGTCTTTCATCCGGTCCAGCTCGCCGCTTCAGCTGTTGCGTTTCCTGGTCGTGGCCTTGGGTGTGGCCCAAATCCTGGCCATGATCCTGACACTCATGCTGCTTTGGACGCTTTATTATGGACGTAAGCAGCCCAAAGAAGGATTGCCCGCGCCACCTGAAGGCATCGTTGCACTCACACATGGCCAGCACCACACACACAGTGTGTCTTAGCATAGACATTGCATATTAACTTTTACAATATTTTTTATGTATGTATTTAAAAAAAAAAAACAATGTTAATATAATAGTTCATGTATTTTTGCTTATTATTTAATATGTTTTTTTTAACCACTTATTGGTCCTAAATACAGTAATATCATACCTGTCAACCTGTACGGTTTTGCCGTACAAAATACGTTTTTTATGCATTTTAAGACGAGTACGACGTACAAGAAAATCTGTACGGAAAAACGCAAATTTGTCAATGATAGGTACCATCCGGTATACACAGACTATCACGAAACAGCAAATCAATTAAGTCAAAGGAGTTCGCTGCGGAAGCCTCTATCTCGGTATCGATTTTTTCGTTGCAAACGAAGCGAGTGGTTTGATGCTAATGTGCGCATGCGTCTGCCGCCCGGGGATTTCCCATCATGCATCATTCGTAAAAAAAAAATATATGTTGTACGATTATTTTGTATTTTGTACGGGAAAATACAACAGTTTGTATGGGCACGGAGCCGTGGAGGTTGACAGGTATGTAATATACAATGTCCCTTTAAGTAAGGCTTGAAAAAAAGACGATTTTATATTTGTCTATGTGTATGTGTGTTTTTTATGTTAATGCATTTACCCAAATCTGAGAGCTCAATTAAGTTATTATCAAATATGTTCAAAGTTTCTTAAATAATTTTACCAAATATTTAATCATTAATATAAACAAAACATGTAGCTAACAAAACACTTGAAAGCAATAAAGATCGGATTGAAAAAATGCACTGCTGTTGTCATGGCAATGCTCTCTTTGTGTTTATTTCCTTTTGGTAAGGAATGTTTTTTTCCAAGGGTTAAAGTTCACAAAGGAAGCGAGCGGAGAGGAAACCAAATGCACAAGCTCCACGCATTATTAACAGTTGAGACAAGACAATTCTTCCTGAGACAAACAAGTGCATTTATTTTTGTTACATTAGATTTATTAGAATACAGAACACACTGTTGATCATTTCTTGCTCCTCCTTCATGCCACATATCCACAATAAAAATATAACTATCACAAGCATCATAAACAAACGTGTTGATATAGAAATGTGACACAATTATGCTGTGAAAATAGGAATATGATAAACCTTTGTAGTAGTATCTTTGATTCATGGAGCATCTTTCCAAGCAAACTAGAAAACTTGTCATAAATTATTTGTAAATTGTGTCACTTAAAACAAAATATAAGTAAAAAAACCAGAATAAACAGAAGCTCATGCAAGTTGTGTAGACAGTCATTTAAGCATTCATTCAATATCCTTAATATCTTGGGAAGGTTCATGCATACATTTTCATAACAAACTTAGGGCTTTAATTTTTTTAAACAATGAATACAAATCGGCCAGACCTTGAACTTGCATTATCATGCTGTACCTTACAACTGAGAAGAGTTGTTGACCAATTTTCTTTTCTTTTTTTGCAACAGCTTCTATTTGCTTATCGTCAGTATGCTTGCATGTAAAGAATAGTCGTGTTAAGATCAGAATATTGCCGATATTCAGGCTTTGTAAATGCACACAATAATAGGAACGCTTGTGAATGAGAACCCAAAATATTTAAACTCCTATGCTATGGGTCACCCCTCTCGGGGTAGATAGATAGATAGATGCTCTGGGCAGGATCTCTTCCCTGACCTAGAATGGGCATGCCACCCTGTTCATTGGTTTGACATTTGCAGTGTGGTTCAGTATTTTGATTATTAAGCACTATTTACATCATTATCACTATTGGCCAATCATGTTGAAGTTTATTGATGACCATATGCCATTGAGCTGATCTGCTTTTTTAACCATGAGGATTTAATATAAAAAAGGCTTGGGTGATATCGGACTTTCTTATCTGAATGCTTTTCTTTCTGTTCTCCATGCAAATTTGAAATCCATTGATGTCTTCTCGCCTTATTTTGAGTGTCCACTGAGTCTTAAATTTAACATAATCACTCCAGTGAGAGCTGAAGATCACGGTTTGAGGAATCCAGCAGCACTACACCATCTGCAAAAAGCAGAGATGCAATGCTGAGGCTCCCTGATCCATCCCGTCCCACTTTTGTGCATAGAAATTCTGTCCAGAAAGGTTGTTAACAAAGTCAGTGACAATAATAGCCTTAGCTAGTCCACCTCCTACAAAAATTTATTGACAGACGTATCAGTACAATGTCTGCAGTCATACGGACCCTCCACCGGTCCGTCGTGGTCTGTTAAGTTGAGCCGAAAGGCAAAGCTCTAGATTTACCATTCGATCTATGTATACACTCTGACCTATGGTCACTCACTGTGGGTTCTGACCAAAAGATAGGGTGAGATGCATGGTCATACGTGAGGGACTGCGTGCGAAGCTACTGTTCTACTGTGTTGAGGAGCCTGTTGAGGTGTGTTGGTCATCTGGTAAGGATGCCTCCTGGACGCCTCCCACGGGAGGTGTTCCGGACATGTCTCCTCGGCAGGAGCCCTGGGGGACGACTCAGGACATACTGGAGCGACTACAGCTAGAAACTGGCCTAGGAACACCGTGTGATCCCATCAGATAAGATGGACAAAGTGGCTGGGAATAGGGAAGTCTGGGCTTTCCCGCTAGGGATTAGGCCAAAGGTTTTTTTTATAGTGCTCACATAATATTAGTGGGGACAAAAAAGTCCCAACAATTTATACCAATACTACACCCGTGCTTGCATGTAAACATACGTTTTGATTTGGTGTGCCCGTGTGGAACTTTCCCTAGGTGTTCCACAGGGTTCACGCTTAGGACTCAACCATTTAGTGCTCTAAAAATTTCCAGCAGTATCTCTCGTATAAATTCAAAATCTAGATTTAATGTTCTCAACTTCTAACAATGCACTGATGTTAAGTTGTGCATTTTCATTGAACAACAATACCAAAGTGGTATATTTAATACCTATACATGTTTTACAGCAATAAAAATAGTTTAGACAAAGGGGGTTGTCGTCGTGAAGTACTGTACTCCGAGAAGACTGTATCAGTATCTATACATTGGAATCTCAGTTGGACACAAAGGATATTCAATAAACACTGAAATGTGTTGCCACGGACGTGTCACACTTCATGCAAAAAAAACAAAAAAAAACCTGCCACGGCTCTGCCTTGAAACCTCAACTTGTAATCAAACCTGAGAAACGCCCGTCCTGAATAAGAAAAGTATGTAAAAAGCACCTGAACAATGAGTTTATAATTTGCTTGCCTGATACCATTTATACCGTATTGCACATCTGTTGTCTTTGTGCTACATATTCGTAGTTGTCCAGCTTACTTTGAAACAGCTTTCAGAGCTCAGAAACGTGGACTCTCTTGGAGGTCTGGGGGAGGTCCTTTTCTGGCACAGCAGCAGGCGACTGTGCACTACTAATGGCGGCCGTTTCGACCCAATGCCCTTCAAAATTCAGGGGGACAACTTCCTCCAATTTGGCGTTCAGACTGGATCGACTGGAGAAAGGAGTTGTATGACATCAATCAAAGCCGGTGAAAGCCAGTTTATTAATATGTATCAATTTTCAGTATACCGCCACGCTTTTCCTCGAGTTTTTTTTCATTATATTTTTTTAAATCTGCAGAGGTTTCACAGAGGGACTTACACAGGGTTTTTACACAGTTTCCACAGCCAATTTCAAGAACTTTTTATGGACTTTCAATTTTCCAATTTCTCTATTAAAACTAACGGAAAGAAAATCCGGTGTGAATCATGTATTTTGCAGAGCCACAAATATATCTGCGATTTACGTATGCGATTCATAATCTTGCGTGTGCATTTATCAAGAAATATGATTTTTTGATCTTGAGTAAATCGCTTATACATTTATTTTGAGACAAATCTCTCCCCGTATAGGTGTTGGGTAAATATGACTGTGATAGGTCGCTTACATTTTCAGTTGCAGAAAGTTCTTCCCATTTCATTTGACCACTCGGAAATGCTACATTATTTTTTGGCATGGCCCATAATAAATGTCCATAATTGATATGTATATAAAATTTATAGTGCCCTGTTTACTGTAGGTGTAGAATGGACCTGTCTTCCTGGACACGACCCATAGTAGGCGGTGACGCTTCATAGGACAATGCCGTATAAACTATTGCCAGCTTCAGTTAATTGTGAGGGAAGAAGAAATGCAATGGCAAAGCGAAGCCATCAAAAAGCAGTGTCTGTGTCTTTTTTAGCAGACTTGTTTAAAAACATGGCAACAATATCAAGCATTTACTAGCACTTTTCAATCCTTGAAAATACAACATTAAAATTCAAGCATTTTCAAAGACTCCAAGCACCAGTACAAACCCTGCATACATCTCTTAATAGGATATATTATTGGGATATAAACATTTTGTTTTACCTCTGTGGCCTTTGCAGCGCCTGAGTGGTGCAGGTGTTGGACTTGCGAGAGTCGAAATAACTCGAGCGGTTGCAGCAGGAAGTTGAAGAAGGTGGCGAGGTAGACGAAGAAGAGGAAGAGGAGAAGCGAGATTTGGCCTGTTGCAACAAGGGCTCCTCAATGGAACTCCACTCCGTTGCTTCGTGGTCCACAAAGTTTAAGTTCTGAGCCATTTATTTGTATGGTATGGTGTAGGGGAAAAGAAGGGGGAGAGCATGTGACTCAGTTGGAAATGCATTTAAAAAATATTCAAAAAAATATATATATATATATATTTTTTAAAGTGTTTCAAGAATCAAGTGATTACCTATTTTCACAGAAAAAGAAATCCAAGCTTTAGTTTTTGTGCACATATTTTTTTAATAATGTAACTCCACTAAACGTAATACATCAGGTTTAGTCTGATTAGACAATAATTGTGGGATACAATTTTGAAGTGAAACAAAATGTATTACATATTCAATTTTTTTTCATCTTTTTTAAACCAAAAACTGAAAGGTAGGGTGTGCAATATTTGGCCTCCTTGTTTTAATACTTATTAGCACCACATTTTTTTTCAATTACGATGCCAAGTCGCTTGTGGTATGTTTAAGTTTTGTACATTTAGAGACTAAAATTCTTGCCCATTCTTTCTTGCAAAACAGCTCAAGCTCAGTAAGGTTGGACGGGTTGCGTTTGTGAATAGCACTTTTCAGTTTTCCCCACAGATTTTTAATTGGAATCAGGTCTAAACTGAGACTTGACCATTTTAACACCTGGGTACATGTATGTGTGAATAATTCCATTGTAGATTTTGCTTTATGTTTTGGATCATTGTCTTTTGAAAGATAAATCTCTGTCCCAGTCTCAGGTCTTTCTCAGCCTCCAGCAGATTTTCATCCTGTACTTGTGTTTCCAATTCACTTAAACCATCTTCCATGGCCCAAACCATGAGGCTGTCACCACCATGTTAGACAGTGGGGATGATGTGTTCAGACTGATGAGCTGAGTTGCTTTGAGTCTAAACATATCAACTTGCATTGTGTCCAAAAGTTCCATTTTGGTTTAATCTGACCACAGCACCTTTTCCATGTTAAGTCAGTCTCCCATGTGGCTTGTGGCAAACTTGAAACAATAGTTTTTATGAATATCTTTGAGATATCTCTTCTAAAAAGACCAGATTTGTGCAGTGTAAAACTGATTGTTGTCGTATGGATGGACTCTTCCACCTCAACTGTACATCTCTTGATTGCATCTCTGATCAATCTTCTTCTTATTTGAGGAAAAAGTTAGAGGAGATGGCTGAGTGCTGACAGATTTGCAGTAGTCTGATACTCATTCAGTGCGATTACTTGCACAATGTTCTTTCAGATGTGTAAAGCTTGGGGGACCTTTTGACATTCAGATCCGGTTTTCCTGTTTTTTCACAGCAGTATCTTGGACCTGTTTGGTGTGTTCCATGGTATTTATGATCCCTTCTGTATTTTCAACAGAACCTCTAGACTTTCACACAGAAGATGCATTTATACTGAGACTTGATTACAGACAAGTGAATTCCACTCATCGTCATCAATCATTTAGCCTCACCGAACTTCTGGAGTGAGCTTGCCGCACTGAAAGTAAAGTAGCTGAATCATATTTCAGGGTGTTCCCTGACCACTGCCCGAAGACAGCTGGGATGCGCTCCAGCACCCCCGCGACCCTACTGAGAATAAGCGGTGCAGATAATGGATGGATGGATATATGTATAAATATATATATCGCTAATAAATTGTGCCATGAGAAATTATTCAATGTGACTTTTTAAAATGTAAAATTTTATAAATCATTTATGAATCATTTTCAGCAAATATTATGTCATTATTAAGTGTCTGTGCTGTAAAAACTGCGGGTATTATAAATTATATTGTAATTAAACATACTGTTCAGTGTCATTTTATAACATTTTTGGTTAGTGGTGTGCAGCAAAATTCTTCCAATGTAAAAAACGTGCCCTGGCTCAAAATAGATTGAAAAACACTGTTAAAATATATATGTTTTTTTTTCTAAAACATTTTGATATGAGCGTATTCAGAAATTAGTACAATTTTCATTCAACACTTTAATTTTTTTTACCGCCTGTGCATCTTTCCCTGCTCTTAAACTTTCTGTGGCTTTAGGAAACAACCTGACAACCTGACTGGTCTCTGCTGTTTCTTCAGACATGGTCATTGTCTCTTTAAAGGGACAGTGCGTATTATTTTCAGGAAAATTGATGCCCTGAGCTTCAACGATGTGCATCACCGCAGAAAAAGTAATCTTACCGTAGTTTTCTCAAGGCAGTGAAGCAAATGATGATGATGGTCCGCCATGGTGGCGTTGGCCTTGGCCTTGTTCAGAAGTGCCTGGCCTGCCTCCTTGGCTGCCTTTAAGTACACATAAAGTCAAAGTCACAGGACCATGTTTTAGTAGACCATTGCTGAGAAGTAGATTCGGGAAAACAAAATCATGAATATTTCTCAAATGAGTACTGGTTGACAACTAAATTCAAAGATTACTACATGACGTAATCTAAAAGTATATTACAAACATGAAACAAATTTTCTCAAAAAGCACTAATTAATGAAGTTGTCAACTATTGTACATTTCTACAAGTGACATGCAATTCATTTAGTTCTTTGAATTACTCTACAACAGGTACAGTCTGTACGGATGTCAAACAGTAGTAGTGCAAGTCAGGAGTGGAAAGAAGAGCATTTTGGTTTTTGAAGAGTTATGCCCCAGAAGAAGTTTAACAAAAGATCCAGAAAGCAAAATTCACACAACAAAAAGATCACTTTGTAGTACCTCAGCGTCGACCAGGAGTCTGTAGCGCAAGTAAGCGCTGGCTCCTTCATTCTTTCCTGCTTGAATTCTAGCTTGACGAGTTTTCTGTTCGTGGACACATGTGCACATTTAACATTTGGGTGTCTGGAATATTTTTTGTCCCTGTGATTTAGTAAAAATAAAAAGTAAAATGTATGCTGTATTTAATAGTTCAAATTGTCAATCATCCTTAATGTAAACA
Source organism: Urocampus carinirostris (assembly GCF_059441175.1). Taxonomy (NCBI): domain Eukaryota; kingdom Metazoa; phylum Chordata; class Actinopteri; order Syngnathiformes; family Syngnathidae; genus Urocampus; species Urocampus carinirostris. The sequence goes on from NC_142359.1 coordinate 22,176,918, forward strand.
GGCAATAAAGGAACACTGTGCAATATTTGACCACCAGATGTCTATCTATTGTGCAAGTAAAAACAAGCGCTACAAAATGCAAGGAAGAATACAAACAACGGAGAGTCAAAGTGAGCAATGTTCCTTTTATTTCTTTGTCCAGCCGTTCACAAGGTTTTTGTTTGCTATATTGTTTCTGCCCTCATACCTGTAAATCTGATTTCAGTTTTCTGATGAATAATGTGTATGGGGATTATGAAATAAAAGTAAAATTACTCCTATTTTTGCTAAATTTGCGTCACCCAGATATGTCGATCATGGTGTAGGTCTTTGTTTCAAGTAAGGTTTTGGGTTGCAAAAAAATGCGAAAAAATTGCGTGGTTTGGTCACTTTGAGTCTTTGTAGTTCAAAGTCTTCTTTAGGCTTTTTACCAATCATTTTTCATTTCACTTCACAATACAGCAACATCTAGTGGTCAAATAATAGCCACTGCCCCTTTAACGTATTCAGTATTGTAGAATTAATGCATGTCTCATACTATTTACTTTATTTCTTTGTTGGGCATAATTGACTCTGTAGTAGTTTTTCAACTTCTGTTAGAATACATCAATTTAGATTTGATAGAATTAAGTGTGTTCCTGTGGACATTCTGTGTTAAAGGTACTTGCAGATATTATTCAGCTTATTAAATTCTGGGGGTAGAAATATGATTTTTAATTGGACCTTTACACATTTTAGTCCCTCTCATTTTTTTCTCTGAACAGTGTTTTTGAGGTGTTGACAACCCGTTGAATCAGATAAACCAATAAATACGAATATAATAATGTGAAACAGGCCCGTTCGGTTCGCGCATGCTCTTACGTTCTGTGCTCGCCTCTTCTCAGCACGTTGACTCTGGTGGTAAATACGGCTGAAGTTGGACACAATGACAGGCACGGGAAGGGCAATGACCAGCACGCCGCTCAGTGAACAAATGGAGCCCACGATCTTGCCCATGATGGTTTTTGGAACCATGTCGCCGTACCTGATGACCAGGTGATGATTTGTAAGGTCAATAGGTTTTACAAACAAAAAAACAAAAAAACAAACAAACAAACAAACGTGAGATGTTAGCTGTCGCTTCTATGCCCACATGGTAGAGCCAGGTATCTTTGCCTTAAACACCTGAATGTCCAGTGCACATTCCTTAATGTGATTGACTTTTCTCAATGCACATAGTCTTTTTACAAGAAAAAAGGCCTGCAGCCAATCAGAGAGCCTGACACCTTGTTCCAGAGAATACTTGCACTGTATTAATATTAAATTAATTTTATGAATTTTTATTTGGGCACAGCACAACAATTGAAAACAGCATCAACCACTAATTAACAAAAGGCGAAAAACAAAATATTTGAACAAAAAAAAAAAAACAAAAACAGCTGAACAATACAATAACATTATACATATTTAAGGGAGTAGGCTGAAGCCGAAGCTTTTAAGTGTTCATACAAGAGTAAGAAATACTCTCAACTCATTTTAAGTCATCTGTAAGAAAAATATGTACTAGAATATTTATAATCATAAAGATTTATTTAACATTTATAATACAAATCATACAAACAGACACATATACATACATATACAGATACACATACACACACACACACAACACTTCTTTTTCTTTGACGAGTGTTCGCTGGGATCCTGTAAAACTTAAATTCCCGATCATGTTATTATTTTGTTTTTTTTCCGGTTTGCTGAAATTTTGGTATACTGAAATCCCTTGTAAAAAAAGTTTGTGTGCATTTGTCTGGTTAGCATTTAGGTGTCTAGAGTGGATGTAAACGTTTTTACTTGTAAATATAGAACAGTAAATGAAATACTATAAAATACTAATAATATTCAGGAGAAGTAAAATACACTGGAAATATAACATCATTATGAAATATTTGATTTCGTTCATATTGTTTTAATTTTGGCAATTCAAATCAAGTCATGTTTATTTGTGCCCTTAATCACAAAGAGTCTCAAAGGATTGCAGTTCACCTTTACAACATCCCCTGAAAACTGAAAACTGTTGCAAAAAACTACCTCACACGAATGTAAAATGGTACTCACGTACATGCTGTCTGCACTATGTTTGTTCACTGCTCAAAACAGACACCGCACAAAAAAACTGAAAACTTGTGCCAACACTACCTCATACGAATATAATGGTACTCATGTCTATGTTCTTGCACATGTCGACTGCACTACGTTTACTGCTCACCTTGCACAATGTCTGACCATTTCCTTTTTCTGCACTATGATGTCTATGTTTGCACCAATGCATATGCTGACTATTTTTTGCACTATGATGACTTTGCACCAAATGCAATATTGCACAACCCTTACGATACCAACGGTATCACGACAACACTGTATGTAACATCCCACATGCCGACATTTCTTGTGTAAATACCATGTAAATTATAACTATAGCCTTATCCCCCTTGTTTTATAACCTTATCTTCTCTGTTCCTTTATCTTCTTGGCTCATACCTCACTGTGAATGTGTAAAACTGGAGTGTCATGCCCAATTTCGTTGTCACAATATGTTAACCCATTTTGTAACAATGACAATAAAGGTATATTCTATTCTATTCTGATCTGAAACCAACATGAGAGCAAGGAAAAACTCAAAAACCTCAGGATGTGGAAAATGAAGAAACCTTGAGAAGGTGTCGTTCATGAGATAATCACTCTCTCAGGATAGACAGGCAGCAATGGGTGTTGTAAGGGCATTATCAGACAATAGATAGTCGACATCAACAATATATGTAAATAATAGATGAAATTGTGCAAAAAAACAAATTGACAGCAACGATAAGCTTGAGATCAGGACTCTGGGCAGGCCGTGCCATTAATTCAATGTTTTCACCTTCAAGAAAATTCTTTACCCGTTTTGCTGTGTAACATTTTCCTGCATGAAGACTGCATGCTGATTGTGCTATAAACGCAAGTAAGGAACCATGTGCTGTTGAATAAGGTTCTGATACACATTTGCATTCACCCGGCCATGTAGCTGTACAAAAGGCCCAACTCCAGTTGCAGAAAACATGTCCCAAACCATGACACGTCCTCCTCCACCTTTAACTAACTTTTCACACACTTTGGGTTTTGTCTGTCTCCAACGTGTCGCCGAACATAATGCTTACCATCAGACCCAAATAAATGAAAGTTGCTTTCATCACTGAAATGAAGTCTGGATCGGTTATGCTCTGTCCACACAACATGCTCCTCAGCAAAGCTCAGTCTAGATTTTTGATTTTTTGTTGTTGTTGTTGATAAGATTTTTGGTGACTGCCGTGTGGGGCTTCAATCCATCTTGGGTGAATTGAATGAGTTTGTAGTTTATAAAGATTCTTAAAATCACAGATTTTGAACAATCAACTTACTATGGCAGATAGGATCATCCCGTTTTCATCTGGAAAACTGCCGGAGGTGTTCAGTGTCATAATTACTGATGCGATTCACCTGTGCCTGCTCATTTTGGCGCCAACCGCCCCGTGTTCTGATTGGCACCCTGTCACTTTTCGAACCCTGTCCTGTCAATCCCCTTTTGTCAGTCCGTCTGCAAACCTCTGAGTACACAAGGCTAGCCTTTTTCGACCCTGACTCCCACCTGTCCTGTTTTTTGCTCCCGTTTGTCTCCGGCTACGATCTGTTTTGATCCCGACCACGTCTGATCTCCTGTTCCGGCTATGACCTGTTTTGATCCTGACCATGTCTGCTCTCCCGTCCCGGCTTACGACCCATTTTTGATCCCGACTACGTCTACTCTCCTGTCCCGGCTATTGACCTGTTTTTCCGCCCCATCGCCCGCTAAGGAAGATCAACTTCCGTATTCGGATCACAATCCAATTGCGAGAGGGACTTACTTCCCACGTCTAGCGAGCACCGGATCGCGGGCGCTGCCCTTCCTCTGTCTATCTCAATAAACTTGTGAGAAACGTTACGCGATTGGGTCTACCCTTTTCCTGGACGTGACAGTTCAGTCACTTTAGAACTATCTTGCAAAGTTAGTGAAAATTGGCAGTTAGAATGCCAGTTGAAAAACGGCTGACCAATAATCTCGAAAATTAGCACCATGTCCTTGATTAGCACCATTAAGTGGAAGGCATCTGAAAATAAACTTTTGAGAAAAGAAGATGGCATTTTTTCCCATAATTATTAAATTATTTGTAAGTTATTCTTCAATTTTGATCTTCAGTGTATCTTTGATTAAACATAACAACGAGGACTTATATAATAGACTTATTTATCACTTCACATCATCCGTTCAGCAAATCTCAAGTCCTTAATGTAACGAATTATTTGATTTATTGCTTTAATTACTCAAGTAGGATAAAATCATACATATGTGACTTACTCTGACCTTCTGAAAGGGTTCCCTGAGGCCAAGTTATGTTCACGTGCACGTTGCACTCATGAAGCTATTCTAGCGGAAATGTACACCATCTTGCTTTCTTATTTACAACGTGGCCCCAAGGGCCATCTTTGACCATCAGCCACAAAGACACGACTCCACGTGTGCACGGTGATGTAACTCTTTGTGCAATACGTGCACGTTCACATGCCGTGGCCAGGTGACAGAGATCAGGTGAAATTCTGTACATGCTTTGAATTACACTTGGTGACTTCACACAACTCCATAGCCTCTGCACTACATGTATCAAACTCAAATTTGGCTTGTGTTACATTATTAAAATGTGTCACTCAATATGTTGTCATCCTTGCACGAGTTTTCCAGCTATAATTGTTTTATTATTTAATGCTCACTTCACTACTTTGTGTCAGGAACCAGAACTGGATCAGGACCCAAACGCGTGACGTATCTCACACAAGTCTTTTATTTTACGGGAAATGGGGAGTCAAGCACGTTGGGCAGCGGTTTGGAGTGGACAGAGAGGAAGCCAGAGACCGACGAGATCGATTTTAATTGCCCAAGTTGATATCGGACAGATAGGGTCGATACCGGACAGGACAGGACAGACAGGACAGATAATGAATCAGGATATCGGAAATAAATAGGAGAAACAAGACAGGAATAAAAAATTGACAAAATAATAAACAGGACAAAACTAAACGGGAACAAAACTGGAAACCAAAATTAAACAGGACAAAATAAACGGAAACAATACCGGGCTGGAAAATACCAACAGGAACAGGACCGAGTCCAAACCCACGTCTTGCGGGGAAGAAGTTCGTTGAGGGCCGACAAGGGACAGCGCAAGAGCTTAAAGTAGACAGAAAGCAATCTGTTAAAGAAACACAGCTGGCCCCACTCGGGTGGGGACAATTGAGCGCCATGGCAACCGTGACACTTTGATAATCACATTGTTTATTTAGTTGTCATAAATGCATATTATGTTTATCCACGTATTTGAATTGAGTATGCGCTGGTTGTATACATTTGATGTTTTAATGTGTCTTTACAAGCAATGTGTCTAAGTGGTGTTCTGATAAGTCTGCCCTAATCTTATCATACCACCTGCAGAATTCAGTGAGATCCAGTCTTAACAAAGGTCTCATGTGAAATATGTGGCTCCCTCGCTTACTGGAAAATACCATCTCGGCAAAACAGTGGTCAACCATTTTATCTATGCTTGTTTGAGGGAGGACTTTGATTTTTTTTCTGTTTGGATGCAAATTTTCCTCAAATCAATGTGGCCCCTGACACAAACCGTTTGGAGACCCCCTGTTTTATGCCAATAAATTACTAGTCTGGCCCCGTAAGAATGTTTATTCTACAATGTGGGCTTGTAGGTAAAAGTGTTTGACACCCCTGCTAAACACTTTGCTGTGTGTTTTATCTTAAGTAATGATGATGTTGCCATGGAAACAATGATAATGATGCTACACCACAACTCGCAAGTCGTTGTGTTGCTTTCCATTAAAAAAAGCAATTAAACTCCTCAGCTAAAGAGCTAATTAGATTAGCGGCGTGAAAAGCACATCATGCTTTTTTTGTGTATGTGCGAGTGTAGGGCAGGAGGGTAACTATTTGGAGTCGGGGGCTGCGTTGGGTTGAGAAATGTGGCCAAGGGGGCCTGGACCAAGATAAAAAAAAATCATTTCTCGATATATCTATTTATATTTATTTTGAGTAATATTAGACCCATCAAACTGGTTTTGAAAACACAGACAATCAAGAAAAAAATAAATTATGAGCCTGTTTTAAAGTCTTAATATATTTTTAGTTTTGTAGTATTACCGTAGTTGTATTTTTTCCGATTTTTTCTAATATTTATGTAGTATTACTGAAGTTTTATTTTTATAGTAATTTTGTAGGATTTCTGCAGTTGTATTTTTGTTGTATTTCTGTCGTAATATTTCTTCAGTCGTATTTTTGTATAATAGTATTACTGTAGTGGCATTTTTGACATATTTTTGTAAAAGTATTTTGAAGTAATTCATCAGTTGTAATTTTGTGGTATTTCTTTTGTATTGTGTAGTATTTCCATAGTAGTATTTTTTTAGTATGTCTGTATTATTTTTGCAGTATTTTGTAGTATTTCCACTGTAGAATACCTTTAGTATATATGTAGCATTTTTGTAGTATTACTGTTGTCGTATTTTGGTTTCTGTCATAATATTTCTGTAGTAGTATATTTTAAGTATTCTACAGTATTATTTTTATAGTATTTATATAGTGTTTCTGTGGTATTCCTGTAGTATTCCTTGGTATGTCTGCAGTGTTTCTATAGTAGTATTTTTGTAGAATTTCCTAAGTATCTTCGTAATAATTTTTAAAACATTTTTTTTAAATAGTATTTCTGTTGTAATATTTCTGTTGTAGTATTTTTGTATAATAGTATTACTGTACGATTTCTTTGTTGTATATCCGTGGTATTTTTGTCGTATTTCTGTAGTATGATTGATACAATTTTCATAGTAGGGGTTTTGTAATATTTTCTTAGTATTTTTGTAATATAACTATAATTGAAATTTTATTGTGTTCATCCCGTAGCATTTTTGTATTATAGTATTACTGTAGTATTTTTGTATGTGTATTTTTTAAGTACACACACAAAGGAACAATGGGGACACAGTTGGCCCCATTTCTTTATTAGTAGTACTTTATTTACTATTTACTACAGTATTTATTTTACTATTTAATATATATTTTAATTACATTTTGACCATTTTTGTTTGGCGGGCCAGATGAAAAAAGCCTGACAGACCGCATGTAGCTCGCAAGCTGTAGTTTGCCCACCCCTACACTGTAGGGTGATCCTGTCGCAGTATGGGTCATGTGATTAAATAATACATGCGTGTGGACACCCATCTGGGGGTGTATCACTGAAACACGATCCATACAGACGAACTCAAACACAAGCACGTGTGTATACACAAGTCGCAGTGCAGCTGACATAAAGCATTGAGATGAGAAAGGTAATTGTTGCTGATACCATGACAACCGATTGAACTTCAATGTAGACGTACCACAGCGGTCCCCAAACTACGACCCGCCTCCACATTTGGCCCCCTGAACAACACCAAAGAGCATGTTTTTCCATGTACCATATTTATTCGTGTATAAAGCGTTTTTTTAATGTTTTTTCCACCTAAAACAGAATTCTAAGTCTGGGTAAATGTTTTTGAATGCAACGAGATTTGAATCTGGGTCACGGCGGTAAGAAAATTGGACAATTACCACTGGACCATCGATATAGATGACATACGAAAAGCCTTTGGGTTTTATATCATTTTCACACTATCATTAGTCGCAGCACCAAAACATGTTAATTTTGTTGTGCGTTTCACATGTTCAATGCTCTAGGACAGGGGTGTCAAACTCATTTGAACTCGGGGGCCACACGATAGAACAAACATTCTGTCGGGGGCCGGACTAGTAGATTAAAGAGAAAGAAAAAGAGATAAAGAAATAAGAGAAAGAGGGAGGGAAAGGGGGAGAGGGCGGGACACAGAAAGAAAAAAAAGGAGAGAGGGAGAGAGCGTGAGAAACAAAAGTGCTAAAAAGAGAAGTCGTGAGAGAGGGGGAAAGAAAGGGAGAGGAAGAAAGAAATCCTAAGAGAAATAGACAGAAGGAGAGAAAAGAGAAAAGAAAGCGCGAAGGGTAGGAAGAGAGAAAGAGAAAAGAGAGAAAAGGAAAAGAGGAAGTTAGAGTAAAAGAAGTTAAAAAGGCATAGGGAGAAGGAGACAAAGAGCAAAAAAGAAAGAGAAAAAGAGAGAAAGAGAGAGTGAAAGAGACAGAGACAGAGAGTGGGAGAAAAAGGGTGGAAAAGAGAGAGAGTGAGAGAGAGAGAAAGAAATACAAGTACAGTTTCTTTGTTCGAGGCACCTGGCTTTGGCAACATCAAGTTGACATATTTCAACCTGCAGCTAATTTTTCTCTTGCGCTTCTCTGAGTGTTGTCTCGCGGGCCGGATCCAATCCCTTAGCGGGCCTGATCTGGCCCGCGGGCCGCCTGTTTGACACCTGTGCTCTAGGAAATCAATTTATGTCAATTGTCATTGTAACATGTGAAACGCAAGATGAAATTAACATTCATCTCTGGTACCGCGACTATAGATAGTGTGATAAAGAGACAAAATCTACTGCCTTTTCACGAGTCGTCCAGACCACTGATGGTCCAGTGTTATGACAACTAAACTGAACTTGGACCTGTTAATCCCATTCTAAAATGTGCAAAACGTGAGGACTAGGTTTTTGCATAAAATCTATTTCAATTTCAACAGTTTAATTTAATTATTTTCTGAGTCAATGCATTTTGAACACAGTCTGTCACGTCTTTTACTTCCTGAGCTGTGAGGCCATGTGAGGAACACAAACAAACCATTTATTTTTTTGTGTTAATTACCGGTAGTCAAATTGGTTCCAAGGGTTTTAAACAAAGTTTTGGTTGTTTTTGTGGAGAATGCCCAGTTGTTGTGTCATAGGTGGATGTAGTAATGGTACAACAAAGGGGGAGCTGCCAAAAAGGGACTAACTGGCAAAAATAACGCACGGAGAGCTTATGGGGACTATCGTGGGCCGATCAACAAAAGCCGTCCGCAGTCTCAGCGACCCAAAAATACACAATGATCCGCCAGGTAGTAAAAATGAAAAACGGCTACAGCGACAAACCCCGTTGGGAAAAAAACATTTGAAACGCCAGGCTAGCCGGCTGCTGAGCCAAACAACACACTGTGTGCAAAAAAACAGAGGCTGCCTGCAAGCAAACGAAACAGGAAGCCCTTGGCTGCTCAGATGCTAACGGGGAGGTAGCCAAACAATATTATACCAAAGGCGACAGATACGGCGGAAAACACAAATGAAAAGCCACAATAGTCACACTAAAAGGTATATACCCAGATGGATAAACTTTAAGACAACATTTTTCGAGTCCCCAGATACGTGGAATATTTTGCAACATATCTGCATAATTGTCGGAACACTACACGTTCTGTGCCTAATTGACAAAAAAATTATCTTTGTCTTTAATACGCAGCAGAGGAAGAAGTTTATGTTACATTGACTGTTATGTTGCTAAGGTTATTGCACCCTGGTCATCCTGGAAGGGGGATTACCACTTGTGTGGCCCCTTCTCAAGGCTTATTTTCCTCATGCTGATGTTTTTGAGTTTTTCCTTGCCTGCATGTTGGTTTAAGATCATTGGCGGTGTAATTGTAACTTGATCAGTCCTTTGAGGCATTTTGTGACTAAGGGCTATACAAATACATGTGACTTTTTTCTGTGTGTTTTTTGGTTATTATTTATTCCATAGTGTTATTATTTGTTTTCTGACTTGTGATGAACGCTATGATGAATCCAGAGAGTGTTAATTTCTTTCATTAATATTTGAAAAGAATAAAATATTTTCAGAATTTTGTTCTTTAAAGAAGCCAGAAGGATTATTTGATCGCGTCTTTCTAGAAAACAATACATTTTCACATTTTGGTACTCCTGCAATTGTCACACCTTTTCCTGTTAAAAACTGACCCCAATCCTATATCAGAGAAGAGTAAAGTTATGTGGCCCTCACAGAGACAAATTTGGGGACCCCTGACCTTAAACATTTAACAAATTGACAGAACCTCACTGGGTTTTCAGCCACAAAGTTGTCATCATCCACCTGAGGGACTGGCCACTAAGTTGTCTTTAATTGTATCAGTGCTTTACATTACCTGCCTCAATGTCTGAATCTGGCCCTGTAGGTAATACCTGTCCAAAAGTGTTGGCATCCTTGTTCCAGTGAATGAACAGAAAGTTGATTTTCCGGGCATTGATGAAGTCCGCACCAACCTGGATGATTCTGTATCACCCATTAAACTCCTCAATACAAATGGTGCATTACCTTTCCGAAGCTCTTGCATTGGAGTAGCGTCAACAATCCAAGTGTGACATTAAAAGTGTCATATAACTGTTTGGTGACGTACCTTAACGTTTGGGTCCATAAAAGATCACTTGAGCCTTACCACAAAGTTGGTGCGACACATCCAAGGGTCTCGGGATCATAACGTTAGTATACTCCAGTATTTTTTTTAAACTTTTATGAGCCAAAGCACACTTTTTTTTTCATTGAAAAATCTTGAGGCACACAGTCCATAGACAAAATCCTGGCACCAGCTTCATGTATTTTTATTTAAACTTGAATTATAATTTTACCTGAATTGTCCGAGTTTTTCTTATCATTTGTGGTCATTGCTTTTTTTTCTTCTTTGCAAAGGTTTACTATATTTTTATTTTGTCTTTCGAGAACAGGGGTGGGCAAACTTTTTGAGCAATGGGTCGAAAACAACTGTGAAAAGAGGAAAAGATATACTATAATGCAATCTCGAATCCATTACCTTGGCAATACATGATAGAAAAAGATAATGTAGGCCATTTCAAAAACATGTATTTCTTTTTTGAATGTAAATTGTCAGAATTTATATAGCAATTTTCAAGTTACTGAAGATCACCCAAAGAGCTTTACAATATGCTTCTCGCTTACCCATTCACACACACTCACACACACCGATAGCGGAGTCAGCCATGCAAGGCTCCTATCTGCTTATTGGGGGTAGTGTCAGTGTCTTACCTAAGGACACTTTGACATTTAAATCGGAAGAGGTGGGAATCTAACCGGCGACCTCTCAGGCCTAAGGCAAGTGCTCTAACTCTAGAATCACTGCCTTTTTGGCTTTTTAATTCTTTTTTTTTGTATTTTCTGCAGATTCCATCCAGGCAGACAAAAATAATACAGGGACAAAAATGAAGATTTTTTCAAATAGCAGCGATGATGTATTCCTTTTTTCTCTTTTAAGGGACAGTGTATTATACTTAGTGCCCCCTTTTGGTACAAAAAACTTTCATTGAGTAAAAAAAAAAAAAAAATTGATTTTAATTGGTTGGTTGCTTTAACCACTACAGTCGTAGGGGCACCATTTCCTGTGGTGTGCTTTGGGCAAGTACAGCCTGGTGGCACCCATCCGTCTCCAGGCCAACATACTAGGAAAATATAAATGAACTATAATTCCACTGTTATTTTTGATAGAAAATCATAGGTCAAAAAAATTTACATTTCTTTCACATAAGTGGAATACCTACTTAAGTCGCTGCCATGTTTGTCTGCAGTGTTGTTACATGCCATGGCACTAGTTTTCATTCACATTAGCCAACAGTACCATCTAGTTGTCAATCATTACACACTAGGGCTTTAAATAAACCATTTAATCAAATTGGATTGGAAACAACCAAAATGAAAACAAAAAAATAAATTAAACTTAGACTTTCATTCAGTTTAATAAATATCTTGATAAATGAAATAAATGCATGATAAAAATGGCAAGCGAAGAAAAACGTAGACGGATATTTCAATGTTGGAAACAATGGAGATAGGAGGGGTACCGAATAATCTTATTTTAATTAGTAACACTTTTCTAGTTCTAGTTTTTCTACTTTTTTATTTTACTAAAAAATTAAGAAAAATGATTAAAATCAGCAAAAGTATGCGCAAGATTTGTACTTCACTTGATTGCATTTTTGCAGTACAATCTTAAACATTCAGACAACCAATTGCAACTCAATGCGCTATAAACATTCTAGGATTTGTGCGTTTTCATTTTCCTAAAAAAAAATCAAAAAAAATGTATTAAAGTCAGCAAAATTAACTGCAATGTTTTTACTTGGTTAACTTTATTGTATGTTTTATTTTCTGCAGTTTTAGATAGCTTTATCAAAAGAAATAAGTAATGAAATTGTTCCCTGTAGTACGTCATGAGCAGATACATAGTATATAAAAGGAAAAAAGGTTATCAACTGCCATCTACTGATATGGATGAATGTGAGCGTTATTAGAGCTGATCACTGGAGGAAATGTGTTTTTTGCGAAGATAAAATTGGGAAATTTTCTGAAGCACTCTAGTCAAGCTCAGGGCACACTGGTTTAAAAACTCTGGCATAGTCTACCCAAGTAGCACTGTACCTAGGGTTATTTCCACAAAGGCAAGGTGTGCGGCTGTCCACTGATCTATCATTTCCACTGTGCAACTTGGTTGTTGTACTATAAAATGTACATTACCTAGCTGGGATAGTCATTGTGACAATCGTTTACCAGAAGTCATCAGGGATCAAGAAAGAATCCCTTAGCTAAGTATCATACAACAACGATACCATTCCTTATCTAAATATCTGAAATTACATACTTGGGGGGTTTATCACAAAGTTGCCACCACTTCTACTAAGATATCAATTCACACCAGTCAGTAGGTATCAGACCGATCCTAACACAAAGTTACCATTCCCCACCAAAGAGTCTCACTTTCAACTAACTCTGTCTCCAATACCTACCTACAGTGGCTGTCACCTGCTACAGTATTATACCACAAGATGCATCATACACTTGAGTGTTTATTCATTTCAATCAAATCAGAATTTGTGTTTTTCACTTTCCAGACAACCAATTGGACACTAAGTATTGTATAAAAACATTCAACACAAATGTTCGATTGCTAAATTAGCAACACAGCACCCATCTGAGTGTCATACCAAAAATTGTGCGTCACCTACCCCAGAGTGGTCATGGTGACGATGGTGTACCAGAAGGCGGCGGGGATAGAGGTGAAGGCGGAGCCCTTTGAGCTCTTTTCTGCATAGAACATGACAGTGGCAAAGATGATGATGGCCATTGTAAGTGAGAAGAGCAGGAAACCCAGCTCGGAAGCACAACTCTTGAGAGTGTAACCCAGGATGCGTAGACCAGCCGAGTGCCGCGAGAACTTGAATATCCGGAAGACGCGAAAAACTCTAAGTGTGACAAAGGCACCGCTCACATCTTCATTCTCGGGCATGACCAGTCCGATGTAGTACGGCATGATGGCCACCACGTCAATGAGTGACATGACGCTTTTGACGAACTTGAAGCGACTGGGTGCAGCCACAAGTCGAAGGACGTACTCAATTGTGAAGATCAGTACGCAGGCTGTGTCCATGCAGAAGAAGGCTAAGGCGTAACGTTCACCACATGACACAGTCTTGCTGTATCCAAACCTACCACCACACGGTACTGTCTCTAGAACATTAGCGAGAACAGACACAGCAATGAAGAACCCTGTGACATAATAGAACACAAGCGCCATGGTGGACGTGTGCGGGTTTTCAAAGGCCCGCCACAGGGATTCTCGGAAGTTCACATCTGTAGTGATGGGCTCATTGCTCGGGTCCGTCTCATCGTCGTCCTGGAGGCGCTCCAGGTTCTCCCTTCGCCGATCCTTGTAGTCCTCATAACAACAGTCTCCAATCACCTCTGGGATGATACCGAAAAAGTTTAACTCCTCGTCAAAGGCGGCGATGCATTCATGCCGTGGAAAATGCAGCTTTCCCGTTTGGTAGAAGTTGAGGATGTAGCGGAAGAGACTTGGGTCACGGTCAAAAAAAAACTCGTTGCTCTCATGCTGGAAGAAAAAGTCCTTCTCAGAGCTTCCCAGTAGTGTGTCCGGGTAGCGTTCGAGAGTATCCCTCCATGTCTGGAAGATACTTCCACTCACATTGAGAACGAGGATATTGTCTTTCCCTCGCTGTGCTTCTGGCGGTACCACCGGCATAGGCACACTGGCCAGGGGCATCCAACCAACTGCCGCCGCACGGGCCAGCGGCAGCCACGCTGTCGCCCCTGCAGCCATTGCGGCAGAAGTCTGTCCGAGTTAGATTGAAAAGCTGTACTTTCACACTGTTGATGTGCAGATGTTCATTATGAGCCAGGTTTGATGTTCTTCTTCTGGAAAACTCCTCGTGTTGCCACACACAGCTTTCGTGGAGGGTTCAAGCAGCTGGCTTATTATTGCACAGGTGATGGATGTCCTGCTTTCCCTCTGTGGACCTCCCCCAAGGCATGTAATTCCTCCCCTTGGACCGCCCTTCTGCTCATTGTCCTCCTCCTCTTTGTGTGTGCGCGTGCTTTAGTGTGAAACATGTTAGTCGACTTTTGTGAATGTGCACTCATCTTTTTAAATACAGGAATGGGTCTCTCTGTAAATATTAGGTCACAAAATTACAGAACCCTGCATTCGCGTACGCACTGCACAATAGCACGGAACAATGTGTAGATATGGCAATTTGAAGAGTAAAGTCCCCGCATCAAATCACTCAATTAACATTCAACTGCTTTAATTTGTTAACATTCACTGTCAATACATGTTTTCACTGCCGATGATGCAAACCTCCCCACTCTTCACCCATCCTCTTATCATACACCTCACTCCTTCCCCGCCCTGTGGAGACATTCATTGAATTCTGCTTTATTCTATTTCTATTTTTAGGCACGTAACGCGCGTAACGTTTTCCAATGCAAAAGAAGACACACACTAAAGAACTGGAAAAGGACTTGGATACGGAGAATTCGGTATAATATGAGAAGAAAGTATCTCAGAAACAGAGAACTGAAACTGAAATAATTAGATGAGAATTTAGTCTAAAACCTCAAACTGGTATCATTAAGATTTCAATTACACTACTGATCAAACCCATTCAATATTTTATTTGTGCCTCTTTTGAGAGAGAAACATCAGCCAAACACACAAGTACTTAAACACACATAACAGAAGAATCTATACAAACATAGTAACACATGTTATTATGTACCTATTATCATCTAAAGAAATAAACGTGAGCTAACTAACACCCACATTTCCCCCTCTGGAGTAAAACAGTAAGAGAGGAAAGGGGTGTCGCCTTGGCAACAGCATCCTCCTAATGACCACATCCAGCCTCATATGAATTTAGTGACACAAAACGAGAGACACAAGACTAAAGTTTCTTCACCGGGGACAATTAGGAAAGCAATAACAACTTTAAATCACTTTTGTTTAGTTTCCCCTTGTGTAGGTTATTGTGTAAATCAAGACTTATTAAGGAGCAATGAGCACGACTCGAAAGTCTGCCTGCAGTTCTCGTTGGCTCCTCCTCAAGCTTAGTGTCTCTTCATAACTTTGAGGAGTAAATAGACAGAAAACTTATTTAAAATCCTTGTATTAAGAATCCCCGACAGAATATTTTGAGGAAATGTACCCTATTTCATTTCTATAACCTTGTTCAAACACACTCATGAGCACGCACAGACAGACACAATTTATCGGGATGTGTTCTAATAGCATATGTGTTTATTTTGTATTTCCACTTTGCAAAGAAAGATAATAACATATTTTCCTATTCTACTCCAATATGTTAGACAGAGGAGTTACTTACATTTGTGTAGTTCTAAAGACAGTAAGCCGACTTCTTACAAAGGTACCCCCGATGGCTTATGGCTAATTGGTGCAAATACATTTGTGGGTGTGAAGGATGGTAGTGGGTAAGACTAGTGAGATTTTTCTCCTTGTGTTCTGATTGTTGTCTAAATCAACAGTCTTTATTGATGGCCCAACATTCTTGACACTAGATACTTTACCACAGAACATGATGAGATGCTGCTTGGTTTTATTTGATTTTACTGGGTTGTTTTATTTGATTTAGCCAAAGGTTAAGAAGCAGGTCCTGGGTAAATTACCCAAATAAGTCTATTCTTGCTGAGAGAGGCAATGATTGCTCATGTTTAAAGAATGTGTCGTGTTCAATGAAGATCTAATCATGAAGAGGTGTTTTACTGTACATTGAAGGTACTCTACTTTAGTGTACTACCTTTTAGGAAAGGATGAAGATCATTGAGCAGCAAAGCATCAGAGTGGTTAGCGCATCTGCCGCACAGTTCAGAGGGTACAAATCTAGCTACTGGCTTTGTCTGTGTGGGTTTGCTCTGGATTCCTCCTATGTTTCAAAAACATGCATGGCAGGTTAACTGGCGAGTCCAAATTATCCCAAGTATGAGTTGGTGTATGAATGGTTATCCATCTCCACGTCCCCTGCGATTTTCATATATTTTCATATTTCATTCACTGCTTCAAAATGCTGTTTCCTGAGATAGCTTTTAAGCCTGGCGTGTGTGTTTTTGTGTGGTAGCCCTCGCTTTATATCATCAGTCAAAGTTCTGTTTGCAATAATTCTGAGATTCAGTGTTGGTGGTTTTACTTTTTTATAAACTACAAAATTGCTGCTGTCAGGTCAGCCTACAGAAGGACATCTCGAGAGGGTAAGACGTTTCGGCAGAACACCGTACCTCTGAATTGATGGGGAGAACATTTTAGTAAATAATTGATTGGATGGCAGTCAATGCCTTGCCGCAAATAAATAAACAATTAACTGGTTGCTTGCGTGTTGGCATGTATAGACAAAGACTTTACTGGTCGCTTGCCAATGTTTGGGAAAAACATCTACATAGAAAGTTCGGAAACCAAGATTTAAAATCATAAACCTAATCAACTTAGATGCACACAGCCTGGTGTCCACTAGTTCACTGTGCTGCATCTACAAAGAATGAACCAGGCTCTGACATCACGCTCCAATCCCAATGAAAAGATAAACTGATGGACATGAAAGCTTTCTTTTATTGTTTTTAACTATAATATTTATTAAAATTATCAAACAACTATAATGTTCACAAAGCTGTAATAAGACTTATCTGTCATTTCCTGTCCGTCAAAACCTCAGCAGATAGAACAAAAGTTCATTAAAAAAAAAAACAGTTGTATCACAGCTCTATAAATGATTATTCTAAAAACAAATTGAAATAGGAAAAATATTCATGGTACAGTGACGTGAAATGGGCTCCCAGGTATGTGGGCATCTCCCCACTTGACCATGAGGATGTAGTTTCCTGCTTCTTTGACTGTATATGTCACATTGTACATCTTGTGTCCCGCATGCTTCACATAGACCTCCTCACATGGGGCCCTGGGACCGTGGACTCCCACCATCAACATGTTGCTTCCTGTGAACACACCGCATACAATTGAGGACTTACTTATTTGCTGCCAGTTTCGTCAAAAATCCAGGAAAGTAAAAAGTCTTCACTGCATTAGTCCTCTGTGCATTCTCAGCACATTGCTGTGTTTCCGTGTTTTTTCGGGGTGGGGACAAGGACATTATATCAACAGTTACACTAGAAAACAAATACAAATCCCTTGTGTTCTCACGTCTCTGGAATACGTATGCAGTTTCTCATTTCAACGGCATATTCCTTTATGTTAATCTCACAAAAAATGCAACCTAAAACCACTTCCAAACTGGTATACAGAAAACTGAACCATGAAGAACATTGAGGCCCAAAAAAAAAACATCTAGACACCTACCTGCTTTGCTGCTGTCTACTATAAAGGAGTTCTTCTGGCCAACAAAGGCCTTGGACAAGCCGGCACCTCTGGAGATAACTTTACTGGCATCTGAGGAGAATTTAGCAATGGAAGCAAAGGCCCCCGCCATCCCCGATGATGATTTGGTGATGGTTTCCACCAGAACTGATGAGGTTTCATGAAGACTAGGACCTCCAGATAAGTTAGGACCTGTGACAATGATAGTTGTAACAGACAATGCCTACTTTATATTTAAGTGGTTGCGCCATTTCCAATAAAATGTAATGTTAGTAAACACTTAGTAAAGGACTCTTTGAAATATATTTTTCTTCTATAGAGGTGAGAAACAGCTGTGGGTAAATGTAGTTGTAGCAGCCTACCTGAGACCTTAGCCTTAAAAGGGCTGCCGACTATGTGTTGGGCTCCTGCATACTTAACAGAGATTAAGTAACTCCCAGGGGCCATTGGGGTGTAGGAAACCAGGTAACCTTCAGAACATTCCTGGCAACTCATCTGTACTTTGGAAGGACCGTCAATGGTCACAGACAGAGCTCCACTGCCAGCGTTGCATGTGTTCACCATGAACTCTGACACCACGCCTGAAAGATACAATCCGACAAGCAGATTAGAGCCAGATTCAAGTCCCAAGTTTTAAGAAATATGATTTACATGATTTATTCATCACCTGTGGTCCCGCTTTCCAGGCCCAGCCCAGAAGCGGACACCCTGCTAGGATCTCCCACTTGACCAGGCTCCCCTACACGAATCTTGAAGGGGCTACCTGGCACGTGACTGCCACCAAAGCGGACGTCAATGGAGTGGACTCCATTTTCTTTGGGGACGAACCTAATAGCGTACTGATCTGCTGATAGCCATAGTCATTGATCAATGGATATATTCTGTAGGCATGGTCCCCAAAAGCAAAGGCAAATATCTTACCGCTGTCTAGTTGTGTGACTAAGCATTCTTCCATGGCTCCAGAAGGTGCATGGATCTTGGCATCAATGACACCTCGGGCGCCGTTAAGCTGCACCGCAAAGGACGCTTCCTGGTTTACCTTTAGTCCAGATTCCTAGAGGACAAAACACAGTATGTAAATGTCCATTTAGGAATGTTTGCAAACACTGTGTACAGGGATTCCTCTAAGTGTCATAAAAGTGTTTAGTTGCATATCACTAGTTCTAAAATGCTGATAAAAATGTATGCTGTCACCTGTAGGCTGGTGATGGTAAGACGGCGGGCATCCTCTGACAAACTGGCTATAGGTACCATAAAGGGCGAGTCTGGAACGTGTTCGTCATTGAACTTGATGGAAATCTCATAGTCTCCTAAAAGGAAAATAAGCAGCATGTAATAAACAAACTAATAAGATTTCTGATTAGGATTAAGCTGATCTCACCAGGTTCTTGCACTACGTAGGAGACACCGCAAGACCCGTCTTTGCGATCCTCAAAGGCAATCTCAGCTTTGCTTGGACCCTCCACCGCTATCGAAAGCCCACCTGCACCTGCCTCCCTGGTCCAGATGCTGAATTCGGCTGGTATTCCAGCCACGCCTCGCTCCAGCCCTGTACCACCTGCCCGCACCTTGTGGGCACCACCCTCTCCCAATGGTCCCACAGTGAACTGGAAAGGGCTCCCGGGAACATGTTGTCCACGATACTTGACATCCACCACATGCGCACCCATTTCCTGTGGCACGAAGCGGACGCTGTATGTGCTATCCTCACTGCAGATGATTTCAGCATCCTCGCACTTGCCACCCGGACTTGTAACCTGGGCTGTCATCTCATGGTGCGCTGGCTCACCTGAGTGAGAAAGAGTTTTGCTAATTGAATGAGGTGGAGGTCATTTCAAATCAGCGGTGGCCTTAACACATTCAGAAAAACTACAGTTACAATTTATATTGATGACTAATCATGTACTGCATTCTTCAGCTATACACATACCCTCTTGCGGGGGTGACTTTCCACCAAAACTGCTCAGATTTTCACGTCCAATAAAGTCTCCAAAGACGTCCCTAAAAGGGTCACCAACTTGTGTGCTCTCTTCCACGCGGACTTCCCGCTTGGTTTCCCCGCCTCGCGTCTTGCTGATTTCAGTGCGCTCTGTTCGCGTGTATGTATGGCTGCTACGTGTGAATGTCCGTGTCACGCGTTCTTGTGCAGAAACCATTTGGAACCAGTTGCCTGGAGGACAATATAGTACAAATACTTTATTTTTAGGAATAAGGATGTTACACATTTTTTGAAATCCAAATGATATGTTTGACCGCAAAACAAACTACAGTGATACCTCTACATATGAGATGCTCAAAATATGAGAAATTTGAGATACTGGGAACAAAAGTTTTGCCCGACATGCGAGAAAAAAATCAAGGTTACGTGAATTTCCAGACGCTATCAATAGAAACCCGTCGAGACTTACTCTGGCGGTACACATTATCATGTGCGTTTCACGCCATACAGACCAGATCTCGTACACTTGTGTTGAGTTAAGCTAATCTGTCACGGTCGCCTTGGTGACCAGTCTGCCCCGCCCCCTGGGCAACAGCTGAAAGCAGTTCCACTAATGGTGGGTCTGTATTTTAAGGCTGCATGGTGGGCTCTGCGGTTGCGGGTTCATTGCTACTCATTCTTCACAATCCCGGTCTGTTATGCCTTGTCCTGTTTTAGTCTGTTATGCCTTGTCCTGTTGAGTTCGTGCCGGAGGAACTCTGTATTGTTCTGTTTTGCCTCGGAGTATTGGGCGACTTTTATTTTATTAAATAAAACCTATGGATCGTCAACGCATTTGAGTTCTCCCTTCATGCCTCCTGCCTCCGTTCTGGTCCGGTCACCTTCCACGTCACCACGCTCTCGTGACAGAATGAACCCGCCAACAATTGAACTCAGCGAACGATCCCAGCGCGACTTGGGGAGAGCTGGAGTGCGCAGTTTGGCAGGCGCCTACTGAGTTGGCCTTCCCTGCCCATTCGAACCACGGCCCCGCCCGTCGTGGCCCTTGCTGTGCCTCGAATGGGGTCCCAGGAAGAATTGACGCCTGCCTGCCCGACTCCCGTGCCGATTGCCTGCTATTCCCTCTCCCCTGCGTGCAAGTCCGACTCCGACTCCCAAGCCTGCCTGTTCGACTCCCAAGCCTGCCTGTTCGACTCCCAAGCCTGCCTGTTCGACTCCCAAGCCTGCCTGTTCGACTCCCAAGCCTGCCTGTTCGACTCCCAAGCCTGCCTGTTCGACTCCCAGGCCTGCCTGTTCGACTCCCAGGCCTGCCTGTTCGACTCCCAAGCCTGCCTGTTCGACTCCCAAGCCTGCCTGTTCGACTCCCAAGCCTGCCTGTTCGACTCCCAAGCCTGCCTGTTCGACTCCCAAGCCTGCCTGTTCGACTCCCAAGCCTGCCTGTTCGACTCCCAAGCCTGCCTGTTCGACTCCCAAGCCTGCCTGTTCGACTCCCAAGCCTGCCTGTTCGACTCCCAAGCCTGCCTGTTCGACTCCCAAGCCTGCCTGTTCGACTCCCAAGCCTGCCTGTTCGACTCCCTGTACTGATTTTGTTCAGTCTTTCCTGTCCTGTCTTGTCTGTTCTGAATCTATTCCCCCCTGAGTCTGACTCTTCTGAATCTGTTCCCCCCTGAGTCTGACTCTTCTGAATTTGATCCCCCCTGAGTCTGACTCTTCTGAATCTGAACCCCCTGAGTCTGACTCTTCTGAATCTGAACCCCCTGAGTCTGACTCTTCTGAATCTGAACCCCCTGAGTCTGACTCTTCTGAATCTGAACCCCCTGAGTGCGACTCTTCTGTAGAGGCCTGACCTGAGTGCGACTCTTCTGTAGAGGCCTGACCTGAGTGCGACTCTTCTGTAGAGGCCTGACCTGAGTGCGACTCTTCTGTAGAGGCCTGACCTGAGTGCGACTCTTCTGTAGAGGCCTGACCTGAGTGCGACTCTTCTGTAGAGGCCTGACCTGAGTGCGACTCTTCTGTAGAGGCCTGACCTGAGTGCGACTCTTCTGTAGAGGCCTGACCTGAGTGCGACTCTTCTGTAGAGGCCTGACCTGAGTGCGACTCTTCTGTAGAGGCCTGACCTGTTTACCTGTTCTGATTTTGCCTGTCCTGTTTACCTGTTCTGATTTTGCCTGTCCTGTTTACCTGTTCTGATTTTGCCTGTCCTGTTTACCTGTTCTGATTTTGCCTGTCCTGTTTACCTGTTCTGATTTTGCCTGTCCTGTTAACCTGTTCTGATTCTGCCCTGATTTTGCCTGTCCTGTTCTCGTCGGTTCTGCCTGTCTGTTATCCCCTGTCCAGCTTGCCCGCCGGACTTCCCCCTGCCGAGCGCCGGTTCCGATCCGCCCGACGCAGATGGCGCCTGCCTCTCCCCGTTCCTGCGTGTTCGGAGGAGGGAGGGGGGTTGCCCCAATCGTGAGCATCGAACCATTCCGGGGCGTGAGGTTGTAATTTTTTCTTTTTTGGGACCTCGGGAGCTGTCCCTTAAGAGGGGGGCTCTGTCACGGTCGCCTTGGTGACCAGTCTGCCCCGCCCCCTGGGCAACAGCTGAAAGCAGTTCCACTAATGGTGGGTCTGTATTTTAAGGCTGCATGGTGGGCTCTGCGGTTGCGGGTTCATTGCTACTCATTCTTCACAATCCCGGTCTGTTATGCCTTGTCCTGTTTTAGTCTGTTATGCCTTGTCCTGTTGAGTTCGTGCCGGAGGAACTCTGTATTGTTCTGTTTTGCCTCGGAGTATTGGGCGACTTTTATTTTATTAAATAAAACCTATGGATCGTCAACGCATTTGAGTTCTCCCTTCATGCCTCCTGCCTCCGTTCTGGTCCGGTCACCTTCCACGTCACCACGCTCTCGTGACAAATCTTTCTGTCTTTCTCGTGCCAGTGATTAAAATGATGACACAATTTGTCTATTGGCGCATAAGGTAAAGGATATATAGTTTTAAATAAAATTGTTATCCTGCAAAGGAATCATTATCTTAACTAAATGTACCTGTATTTGATTCCGACTTTTTTCTGTAACGGAATACGATTACGTTTCTTTTGTATAGTAATTGGGTAACTCCGTTACATGTATTCCCTTACTCCCCAACTCTGCCAACGGACAACATCGAGGCGGCGCCGTGATGAATGTCTGCGCCCCGCTACCACTGCACTGAGGCCCCACCCTCAAAACCTAAACCCAGCCTCTCCTTCTGCGCTGGCGGGGCTTTAAATTTCTTTCATCATCATCTTATTATCTTATCACTGTGTTGTTATGTTTAATTACTAATTTAATGTGTTTTAGTGATTAGAAAGATGTCTTCTATAGCTTTTTTGGGTTAACTTGGATGCTTTGTTTTTAAGTTATTTCGTATCAGGAAAAAAGTTCTCAAAATACAAGCAATTCTAGATTCGAGCACGATCGGGAAACAAATTAATCTCGTATGTAGAGGTATCTCTGTAATTGTATGGATGGAGCAGTGTTCAAAATGCTGAGGCTTACCTGGAATCTTAAGGTTCAGGTCACATGAGCTTCCAACAGTTGCGATGGGGGGTGCTTGCCTCTTCCTTGTGATGCTTTCCTTCATCCTGCCTTCACCGGACACTTTAACGGTGAAAGGACTTCCTTTTGAAAGAGAAACGTAAACCAGGAGTCAGGTCAAGAATTGGAGGGACAAGTCGGTATGGCATTTTACTTCACGTGTAGTTCTATTTTAGCATATACTCCATGCTTAAAATCAGTTGTTTCATTATGTACATTTGACAGTTTGCTCCATTCATACAGTAAACAGTGCATCAACAGGAAAAAATAAGGGTCATAACTTGAAAACGTGTAATTTGGACTGTTTATTTCAATAGTCTAAAACTCGCTGGACAAAGTAAATACACAGGGCCTGAAATTGGGACCCATTCACTCACAAATACAGCCATAATTATAGTATGTGTGGGTACAAAAAATATTAGCTTGCAAAACCCGAGCAGTGTTCAATCCGTTTTGAACGCGATATTAGAAAGTCTGTGTACTTGGATAACCACTCACGTTTAAAGCATCAGACAAAACAAAATAGGTAAAGGAGAGAGAAAGAAAAGCGATGTGATACCGAACATCCGAGACTGAAGTATGTCCGCTGCGCTATTCGATGGTTTTGATATATTTGGCCTCATGTGCACGCATCACAGACTATAATCTTCAACAAATAAGATACTTCAATTTTTTTGCAAAGTAATCACAAAACATTTGATTTAAACTGAACAAAAAACGAGGAACAGTGGGGGTTAGGCCGGGAGATAAGTTAATCTCCGCCTTTTAACTGTAGCTTAAAGGACAGTGGATGCACCTTGCATGTAAATTTTGCTGAGCTTCTGACTCTGAGCCAAATGTGCTAAACATGTTTTATCTGCATGACCTAGGTTATAAGAGACAATTTTACTGTATTTGTTTGCGTCATGTCATCATACTTCACAAGAGTAATCACATATTTGGTTTGTTAACTCTTTATTATTTGATTATTTATTTATTTATTAATTACTTTTCTTGTGGAAAATCAGCTTTACCTCAATTTAACCTCAACTCTGGATGCCCTCCAGTAAATAGAGTTTGAAACCATGGGGTGTGTACCTGGGACGTGCCGATCGGCAAACTTGATGTTAATGATGTAGTTTCCAGGCTCACTGGGACAGTAAGTAACACGGCATGTGCCATCTTCCACATCCTCACAGTTTATGTCCACCTTACTGGGACCCTCAATGGACAGACCAAGACCTCCATAACCTGCCATAAGACACACGGCCAAGATGAGGAGGGGCAAGCAGGGCGCGGACACATTTTTTGACATACCGGCAGTCCTGGTGTCGACAATAAAGGTGGCCACTTCAAAAATGCGTCCTTCAATCAGTCCCGTACCGTAGACTTTGACCTTGCTGGCATCACCAATCTCAGACTGTGCTACGAAGATCTTGAATGGACTGTTGGTCACGTGCATGTTCTCCTTTTTCACACTCACCACATGCTCACCCACTTCCTTTGGCGTGAATGAGATTCCTGGGTGAAGCAAGTTAGGTAAAAGATTTGTTATTCTAATTAAAAATTTAAATGTGTTCAACATAAGTTAAAGTGCACAGCTGGTTTTTCAACATACCAATGTGTCTGTTGGGAAGTCTCTTAAGCAGGCATGCCTCTTCGTTTCCCGATGGCGCTCGAATAGTCGCTGTCAGACTCCCAAGGTCTGTTTCCATGATACTCAAGGAGACATCAGTTGCTGTGCCCACGTTGAGGTGAGACATAGAAAGAGGGTCATCTCCTTGTGACATAAAGGAAAAAACTTCAGAACCGGGAAGGGGCAACGCAGTTATTTAATAAAAGCCTCATTCTTAGTACCAGTGATCTTGGCAGTGAATGGGCTTCCGGCAATTTGCTTGTCATCAAATTTGACAATTATGATGTAGTCACCAGGCGCCGTCGGTAAATAGGATACAGTACAGGTTCCATCTTTGTTGTCCTTGCAACTGATTTCAGCTTTGGAGGGTCCTTCCACTGCTAGCGATAAACCACCTATGTTCATACAGACCATTGGAATACGGTCAGTGCAGACAATTTATCCCCACAGTATATTACTTGTCGCAGAGAGGAAAAGCGCAAAAAAATGACACTTTTGAGATTAAGTATCACTGTAATTCGAGAATGGTTACCTTCTCCAGCGTCCTTGGTAGAGATGGTAAAAGTAGCTGGTGAGTTAATAACACCATGACTCAATCCAGGGCCATATGCTGTCACATGACCACTGTTAATTGCGTCCACAAAGAACTGAAGCGGACTTCCTGTAATAGGGGGAAATCACAATGAAATGCTCGGGTTGACTCAACAGTCCTTTCTACCTAACTTAAAGTTTCTTTTTTACCACTAAGTCTTTTTAATAATTATTCCATCTTCCCTGATTAAGTTTGTTTAATGATGTTCTTCAAATGTAAGATATTTGCCCACCTGGTATGTGCTGACCGTCATACTTAATGTCCATCTCATGCAGACCACGCTCGCTCGGTGAGTATTTCACAGTAACAGTACCATCCTTATTGTCGGCAATGTATGGTTGGGCTGTGCGACCAGACGGCATTCGCACTTCACCTGAATACAATGATGACAGCTTTAGAAGTCTACTCACCCGAGAGTCTTGCTAAAAGCTGTCTCACCCGTGATTTCTCCAGTCTGCACAGTGAAGGGAATCACCAAACTAAAGGGACGAAGCAGGGTTTCCATCCCATTGACAGGGATCATGGGATTGTTGGTTGCCTGGGGAGAAGGAATCAAACAACAAATCATATTTCAGAACTTTAGAGAACATTCTATGCAGGTGGACAAGCATATTAACATTTTGTGGTTAGGAGCGCCGCCTACAGGATCATTCAGGCTTGGCTACAGCTGCCGATCATGCAGAAATGACAAACATTTTCTTAATAAAAAGGGGCCAGAATGACTTGACTCCTTATCAGGAGTCTGATAGGAAAAAAACAGTACTACAATAATTTGGGACTTATACAGATGTTAACGGATTAGTATGTTAATTAATCTTAATTAAAACACGTCATAGATGATTTTAATTAGTGATAGCATGCTTGCGTGGGACTCACCAGTACATGAAAGGGACTGTTCGGGATGTGCTCTCCACCAAACCGGATAGTGATGACATACTTCCCAGGTTCTGGTGCCGTGTAGTAAACGTCAAAAGTCCCGTCTGCATTTTCTACCACATCCACATCTAATTCAGCCCCGTCGGGTGTGGACACCTTACAAGTGACTTTGCCTTTCCCGGCGTTCTTTGCATCAACCGTGATTACCGTCTCCTCTCCAATTTGGATGCTGGGACAAACACCAGACCCTGTACCAGATGAAAAGGGCAGTTCAATCTAAGTAAGTTTTGGTAATAAATTAATTGTAGTGTACATGTGTGATTTCAACGAAAAAATAGAGAAGCAATACAAGAAGAAGCCAACAGAACAGCTTATTGTTATAAATTTCTGCTAAAGATTTAAGGTACAGATGCAGTAAACAGTGCGTGCATACATGAAAGCCTATGACGATTTTTTTGAAATTGAGTTAAACATTTGGAAATTAATTTCACAAAAAATGTTCAAAGTGAATTTCAGTTGGATGACAGTTCGAGTTAAATATAGACTGATGCACTAACGATATTGTAAGCCTCATGACAGCAGAAAATAAACAGTAAATTATCAGGAATATGAGTAACGAGTTGACAATAACATATTATTAATTATTGAAAGCGTGAGTAAAGTAACATAAGAGACAGGCCACACAATAAATTGAATGTCAATTTCAACCCGTGTATTAAGAACCATAAGAACAAACCAGTGCATATACAAACTATCAAGTTGAGCACACTGACCTGGTCCATGTCCTCCAATGGACACTGTAAGACAACATGACAATTAGTGTAAGAAATAACCTTAAGGACTCGGATTGGGTAAAAAGACCTGACCTGTTACCATACACTTGCTGGCGTCCCCGCTGGGGGCTGCATGGATGCGGTATGGTGAATAAGGGATCTCGTCCCCGCCATACTTAATAGTGATGGTGTAGCGGCCCACCATGTCTGGTACATAAGAAACGGTATAGGTCCCGTCACGGTTGTCCCGTATGTTGGCCTTCTTGGGCTTCGTCTCAGGATCCTAAAGGCATGAAAAATCAGTCAAAAAAATGAGGCAATAACACAGCAGGTGCTCCCCACCACAGGTCTACAAACTATCTAAATATTACAGTATTCGTCTGTTCGTTAAGCTCTTGGTCTGCTTGACATATGTGCTCCAGAACAACGGAAAAATTAGGACAAAGAGTACAAGGACATGGACAAGAAGGAAAGATGAAGTTTCCTATGCTTATACTGTGAACCATCTTTAGGGGATAAGCAGCTCATCTCAACATTCCTGTTTGAGACCAGTGGTGGCAGCAATCCAGAGTCGCAAGCCAAGACTGCAATAATTGAAGATGAAGTGGCTAATGGTTATAGATTTGAAAAAGACGGTGAACAAGACAAATGAATGTTAGCTTACAAAAAGTAAGTAGTTTCCGAAGATATGTTATTTAATGTAAACTTTTGTAATACAATTTTCTCCAGGCAGGCAGGATGAGATGATGTCAGGTTGGCGTTATTGGTCGGGTAGGGGCAAAAAAGGGAACATTGGGTGTGTGTTGTTGGCCTTACACAGGCTCGCTTAAGAATGGAGAACGGGATGGTTCTCTTGACTATATGAGATTGCCAGACACGCGTGTGCCAGTCCTGCACAAACACAGCAGCCTGGTGCTCGCACCCGTCAGGACCCTGCAGCCAGCGGCACAGGAGGTCACATGGACAGGGTCACTGTAATCTTTTACATGCCAATGTGATGCGGCTACTTGAAGACGAAAACATGATGTTTCTTCAGTCTTCTTAGGACTCACCAATATTTGAACAGTGAGCAGCCCTTCACCAGCATCTCTGGCATCGATTGTGAACTCCACTGGCAGACTGGCAGGAACGCCGGACGAATTCAGACCGGGGCCACTTGCACGGACCTTACTGGCGTCATGAGCTGGCAGGGTTTTGATCTTGAATGGACTGAAAATTAAATTTTTGCACAATCAAAATTATCTTGATTATAGGATGTAGCTAAAGCAGTGAGTCTTCCTCACCTTTGAGGCACCTCTTGTTGAGCATACTTGATGCAGATCGTGTAAGCACCATCATTGGCAGGGGTGTAATTGATAGTGTGCGTTCCATCACCATTGTCTAAAATACTCACAGGCTCAATGATACCTAAACAACCAACAAGAAAAGATTAAAACAAATTTGGACACAGGTGACCAATACTTGGAAAACAAAAGTTGTCAAAAAATCAAAATAAACCACCCCCAACCCTATAATCACCCGTGGGCCCACAGATTTGGACTTCTAAGGGGGCTACGCCAGCCTTGCTGCAGTCCACAGTAAAAGTCTGAAAGACGTGGGCACGAACACCATTTCCAAGCCCAGGTCCAGAACAACGGACTTTGGTGGGGTCGACGACCTCTCGCACTGGGACTCGAAATGGGCTTCCTGAAGTGAAAGAATATTGAGTCCAGTACTCTTCATTAAAGAGGAGGCTCTGAGTGCCTACTGCACCTGTAATTGGAAGTCCCCCAAAACTGATATTGACGTCATACTCTCCTGGAGTGAAAGGAATGTACTCCACGCTACAGCTCCCATCTTTATTGTCTTTGCAGGACATCTTGGCTTCTGAGGGGCCCTCAATGGCCAGGCCAAGACCCCCAGTGCCAGCGCCTCTGTGGAAAAGATGCTGGGTTTGTAAAATCATTGAAATCATATTCAAAGAATTACATTTTCAAAAACCTTATCTCCCATGATAACTTGTGAGACCATGAAGTTCAGTACCTGGTTTCAACAGTAAACCGGTTCTGCTTGTTGACTAGACCTTCCTCGAGGCCTGGGCCATAGACCCGAACTCTCCCTGGATCACAACCTTCACTCACAGACACTTTGAATGGGCTCTTTGGTAGGGCTTCATCATCTAACAACACTTCAATAACATGCAGACCTACCATGACATAACAAACACACTGGTATCATTTTTCTAAAGTAACTCGATAAAACATAGAGGTTGGTCCAGTTGTATATAAATGCAGTCACTGACCGTCCTCAAAAGGCGTGTACTCAACAAGATATGTGCCATCAGCCTTATCTGTAATGTAGGCTTCTGTACTGGCCCCTGATGGATTGGAAATGAAAGCTTTAACATCGCCGCCTGTGGTCTGGTAAACACTTCTAGCATCCACAGTGAAGTGTGTTGTAACTTCCCTCAGGATACCTGTTGAAGATAAAAAGAACTTGAAATAAAACATATATATTAATTTAGAAAGCTCCATGTGAACCTGAAAAGCCAATTGTTGAACAGTGATCAAATATGTGTGCTATCTTACCTCTAGCTTCCACTCCCGGTCCATATACCTTGACACCACTGATGTCAACGGCTGCTTCCACCTGTAGACGTGCTGGGAACTTTGGCACTTGGTGTCCACCATAGTTAACAATGATGGTGTACACGCCATGAAACGGTGGGATGTAAGTGATGGAGTAAGTTCCATCTCCGTTGTTCTCCACGTGAACTTCAGCTTGGGAGCCTGACTCTGAGATAATCTCAATTGTAAGCTCTGCCTCTCCGGCCTTAGAGCAGTCCACCAGGAAAGAGCCAATCTGGTGGGCTTTTCCCCTCTCCAAGCCA
The DNA here is from genome assembly GCF_059441175.1 of Urocampus carinirostris. Classification (NCBI taxonomy): domain Eukaryota; kingdom Metazoa; phylum Chordata; class Actinopteri; order Syngnathiformes; family Syngnathidae; genus Urocampus; species Urocampus carinirostris. The sequence continues at coordinate 22,206,808 of NC_142359.1, forward strand.
GGTCCACTAGCAGTCACCCTGCTAGGGTCGAACATGGACTGGACAGCGGCTTTAAAGGGAGAGCCAGGGATGTGCTGATCAGCAAATAGGATGTTGATGTTGTAATCACCGGGTTCAGTGGGCAAGTACGACACAGAGCAGGAGCCATCTCCATTGTCTTGGCATTCGATTTTAGCCTCACAGGGACCCTCCACTGTCAGGCCTAAACCCCCAGTTCCTGCACCCTTTGTGTCAATGGCAAATGGGGCAGGTTTACCAACCTTGCCACCCTGAAGACCTGGACCGTAGGCTCGCACCTGTGAGACCATTAAGGAACCTGTTGATGTAATTGAATGACCACCATCTTTGGGAAGATATCCCAACATCTACATCCAGAAAACTCACCTTGGAGGGATCGGGTGGTAAAAGACCCTCCACTGCCAACGGACTGCCCGGGATTGGGTTACCGTCATAACTGATTTCTACCCTGTAATGGCCCTCTTCTGGAGGAATATACCTCACCGAATACATGTCCATGGCATTGGCGGACTCAAGCTTGCATGGAATTGGTCGTTTAGAGGGAGAAATTATCTTCACATCCAATTGACCCTGACCTCCGCCACCCAAAGTACTGATGCTGAACTCCTGGTCTTTTCCGACGTCCACTTCTGAGTGATGAACACATGTGTGATGTCAAAAGAGATATTAACCCAATGTACTAAAGAGACAGCGGACAAAGAACTCAATTTTCAATTTTTCAGTTGTAAAAATTCGCAAGTAATCGACAGCCGTAAGACCAAACATAATTATTACTACTACTACTTAGAATGGATTTTAATTTGAAGCTCCTCAACACACTTTGAAATATTTAATTATTTAACCACTATATAATGATTAGCTAGAAGAAAGAAAAAAATACTAACTGCTGTTCAGGCCGTGAACTTGGACTTTGCTGAGGTCTAGAGGGGGTGACACTTTAATATGAAATGGACTTTTGGGAATGACATCACCCCCGTGGAGTACAGTGATGGACATATTTCCCTAAAGGCCCAAAAAACAAAATGAGGCGTTTAGACATCAATGCTCGCAAAGTGAAAGGTAAGCTTACCTGATGGATAGCAGTATAACGGACTGTAAACGAGTAGTCATGATTGTCGATGATCTCAAAATCTCGTACAATATCGCCTGTTGAGCCACCTCCAAAGTGGACCTCAGGTTTAGCTTTGCCTGCTCCTTTGGTGTAAATAGTGAAGTGCGTCGGCTTCCCTGCTTCCACACCTTCATTAGAAAAAAAGGTCACCACCAGCACTCACCCTCCAAAAACAAAAATCATGTAATGTTTTTTTATATCTGCTGACCTGATTTATGAAGTCCTGGTCCTTCAGCTCTCACCTTGGCGGCATCATGAGAAGGATCCACTTTTATCCTGAAGGGGCTTATTGGAATTTCCTATTTCAGCAAAGAAAGAAAATAAGGTGCCTTTGATATTGTTTAGTGTCCCCCAGTAAATGAGTACAGTTTCAGCAGAACAATGACTTGTGTTCATCCTCCTAATATTTTTTTTAAGTCACAGAACATACCTTGATCAAGCTTTTGTTTAGCGAGATAAATTTTTGGTTACAAACCTTACAAGATGCTTTTACAGCCAATACTATTTTTAGATATTTATTGATGCGACAGTCCACAGTCCTACTATAAATTGAAAAGACATGGAAAATAGTGATACAACTTCTACTTTTAGACTTTCCTCTGTCTTACCTGGTCCGCAAAGAGCACCATGATTGTGTACTGGCCCTGGGCTGGTGGTGTATATTTCACAGTGAAAGTGTCATTGTCGTTTTTAATTATATCAAAGTCGATACCAGCCTCGGCAGGTCCGACCACACCAGGCGCACACTTGATGCCGATGCTGACATCACCTGGGTTTGGGTAGAAGCCGCAGGGGATTAGCTAGTTGCTTGGAAAATTTAGAAGTTCACAGAAGTCTCACCTTGTCCAGCCTCTCCACAGTCCACTGTGAAGTAGGTGGGCTCGTTGGCTTTGATTCCAGTTTTTTCTATGCCTGGACCGAAAACCTTTACATTCTGTGGATGGCTGCCCTCACCGATGACCACCTGTTCACAAACATGTATGCTAAAAATAATACAAATAAATCATCCTTTGACTCTTTAGGGTCTTTATCTAATCAAGTATTACACTTTTTCTGGGAAGACCAAAAAAAAAACACCACAATACCCTGAATGGGCTGTTTGGAACGTTGACTTCAGCCAATGTAACGATAATGGTATGTTTGATAGGCTTTGTGGGGATGTAAACACACAAAAAGGTCTCGTCACCATTGTCCCTGATCTCCACATCTATAGGGCATCCTTCAGCATCCTGTACAGACCATTGAGAGGATACTGGTGAGCCACCAATTCAAGTAAAATTGAAAGTAATTGTATTACGCTAGTTCATAACAGAGGCTCAAATCACTTTATACATTGAAAAAAAATTCAAAAAAATTAGGTGGTCTTTTTCTCACCTGAGCATAGAGCCTGAGCTCGCCTCCACCAGCTCCCCTGCTGTCAATGGTGAAATCTGCTGGTTTGTTAATGATGCATCCCAAAGGCTCAAGGCCCGGTCCATAACATCTCACCTGAAAGATAGTCAACATATTGAGTCAGTGATATCTTAAAAGATCAGGTGGCCCTGGACTTGCTACTGTCACCTTTTCTGGGTGATGATCCATTGCAGCAGGCTGGATGTGAGCTATGAAGGGACTGTCCTTTATGTCCTCATCATCACATATGACATGGACGGCATAATCACCGGCCTCTGTGGGCCAGTACCTAACGTCACACGAGCCATCGCCTTTGTCGTCACACTCTATCTTGGCCTGTGATGGACCCTCGATGGAGAAACCTAGCAACGAAAAAAATCCATTGCCTTTCAGACAAAGCTACTTAATGTCCAAGTTACCATTTTGGGGTGTGAGGACCTACCCAGGGTTCCCACCTCAGTCCCAATGGCCTCTACCACAAAATCAGCGCTTTTTCCCACCATACCCATCTCTAGACCAGGACCCCAGGCCCGCACCTTTTGAGGCCCTGCCTCCTCACTCACATGGACTTCAAAAGGACTGAAGTCATACATACAGACATGAGAAAATACTCAACTCATTTATGTTGGCAAATTTTCAGACGTTTACCTGCGTGGAATGCTGTGACTCCCCCAAGTGATGTTTATGATGTAGTTTCCTGTCACGATGGGGTAGTAGTTACACTCGAAGAGGCCACTCTCTACTTCAACCACATTTACTGCTTCTTCTAGCCCATCTACAGTGATCAGGTACAACAGAATCTTAATAATAGCTGCTTATTACCTTCAAAGTGTTCAATGTAAGGCAAAGATGCTCACTTGGTCCTTTCAGCACCACATGGAGTTCTCCGGTTCCACCGCCTCGAGTGTCCACTTTAAACTCAGCAACTTCCTTTACCCTCAGACCTTTTGGCTGCAGACCTCGGCCAGAAGCCCTGCAGCTGTTTGGGTTGCAGGCTGTGTGAACCCATCATAAAGGTGCAGGTTAGACAGCATTTAAATTATATCAAATGTCAGACACATGGAGCGTTGCTATTAGTCTTTGAAAAAGAAGAAATTAAAGGTTGAATGATGAGATTATCTGTAAAGGACTAGGGACAAGATCACATTGATTAGGTAAAGAAATCTGAATAATTTTAAATGCAAGTCTAGCAAAAATTAACCAGACACGTCAGTGAGCTATCCCTGTCTGGCATCTGGCTAGAAGATCATAGACATTGAGACACATGCAGCAAAGAGTCATTCTAAATGCTGCTGGAGAAGAAGATGAAGCTGCTATGGACACAGTGGAGGCAGCCATGCTTGCAAGCTGAGTCCATGTGGCAAAGATGAGCGCCAGCCAGAAGCCCGACCCCAGCCTCTACTAACTTGATCGCCTGTGTTTTGGCAGTGTTGGAGGGGGGGCTCTTGTCAGGGGTGTGCAAACTGACTGAGGTACAACCTGTACCGGGGACAATGCAGATACCAGTGGTAGTGGTGACACACTCTGTGGAACTGACGAAGGGAGGAGGAAGCACCAAATGTCCGAGCCAAATTAGTCCAAATAAGGTGGTGAGAGTCCAAGACAGACTGTGATATGTCTCAAAGTCACATGAGCAAGCTTTGAATATAATTAGCATACAAAGGCATACCTTGGGAAACCAGGACAGAAAAGGGGCTTCTGGGAATCTGTTGTCCAGCAAAAGTGACATAGACAGTGTGCGGCCCCTCCAGGACGGGAATATAGGTGCATCGGAAAACGCTGTCCCCTTTGTTTTCTAAAACCACTTCCACAGTGTCCCTGCGACCATTTGAATCCACGATGGTCACACCCACATCACCAGCGCCAGCGCCTAATGGTCCAATGTGGAAACAACATTTAGGAGACATGGTGCCAGGACACTAAAAAAGAGTCAAGAATATATTTTTACCTGCTGTGTAGATGTCAAAGTAAGTAGGTTTGGTGGCCATGTTTCCCACATGCTGCAGTCCAGGTCCACGAGCCTGTACCCGGGCTGGGTCCCCCATGGCTTTAGAGACATGAACCATGAAGGGGCTCCTGTCAATGTCCTGGCCTGCAAAAAGAACCTTAACCTGTGACAGAAGGAAGCAAATTAGAATCTATATTGTTCTCTTGAGTTTGCTTGTCACACTTACTTTATGGGGACCCTCCACTTTGGGCAAGTAGACCACAGAGTAAGTTCGCTTTTTGTCATTGTTAGGGATCACTCGGGCCTGAAACAAACACCTTTGTTGATATTGACTTCCTTATGGTCAACCATGTTGATTCCCCATTCCCACCTCCTCTGTGTGCCCCTCAAAGTCCTCCACATAAACCAGAACCTCGCCCAGTCCAGCCTCCACAGTTTCCACCAGAAACTCTGCCGGTTTAAGAACCACATTCCCACGAGGTTCAATGCCTTCGACCCAAAACAGAAAAATATTTTCTTCAAAACCTTTTGTCATGTCTGTAAACGGGCACCAGGTTATCATTTGGAGCAAAACAGAAAACTTTGCCGTTCAAGTAGTTGCACAACAACATATTATCATGAAGCAGTTTGAACAAAGTGTGGTCTTAGTGAAACATATCATGCATAGTATAAATAAGATAGTAAAGACAAAATTTTACCAATGTGTATGGTCAAGAGTTGTGCAGTACTACTCACCTGGCCCAAAGGCTTTGGCTTTCTTAGGATGTAAAGTTTTTGCCCTCAAGGGAGCACCTGGCTTCAGTTTAGCTTTGGGAAACTGTGACAGGTATGTCATAACAGAGTGTTCATCTACATTAGGGTCAACAATCTCTTCTGGAGCGATCACCTGTGCATCAAGAAAGAAACTTATCAACAGTTGGGTTACACACATCGAGGGAAAAGTACACAAAGTATTATGTAGAGTCACCTGAGGTACGCCCAACCAGTCATCTGCCTGTTGCATGGCCTCTCTTGCATTCTCGACCGGCTGACTTGTATCCCAAGTTTCCCAGTCAGGACAAAGGCCTGGGGGTTGCATAATATTGTACTTTCAAGGACCACTAAATATGTATATTTCCTGTCACTCTGCAAAACAATGGAATCTTGTGGCTTTACCTGGGGCACAGTTATCCACTAGAGCTCCCAGGGCCTTTCCGTCCCTCCAGTCACGATGGAAGTTGGTGATGGGCATTTGGGGCACTTTGTTCTGGATCCAGCCCAGAAGACGCTGCTTGGGTGTCAATTTTCTGGCATCTTCGTCATCCTCGTCCTCCCACATGGGCATGCAGATGGAGTAATGCAGGATTAGTGTCCAGATGAGACCAAGGATCAACTTCAGATTTCCATCCACAATGGCTTTGGAGTCTGGGGAATGTCATTAAAAGTACAGTGTAGTATAGAGCATTTCATAATTAATAAGAGTAAGTGGTGCTGCATCTGAGTCAGGCTTCTCCTGCTACTAGTAACCACATAAACCAGTACTATCTGTCTAATGTGGGGGAGAAAATCCCAACCCAAAAACCGGCCTGGAGAAGGATGTTGCCTATGACATACCACAGGAAGTGTTGACTTTTTCTTTGGATCTTGTCTCACAATTACTTCTTCTTCTTCTTGTCCCACTAAAATGACTTCTTTGTTCCTTGCATAACCTCGTTACCCACAGCAACAGTACAAATACAGGGATCATGTGGGATCTTGAAGGGAAAGTGTTGCTCAAGCGGGAAGCGGGTCAGATGAGCACACAGGGAAACTATTTGTTTTGCCTGTTGGCACCTTACTGACCCCCACAGGATGGAATCCTCAAGGCACCCCCACAGTTCAGTTATGACCCAATTTGACCAGAATTTGACACAAGAACCATGCATCACCTAAAGAACTAAAATAAGTTCAACATGATGTTTAAATTGCACCACATTTCAAAGGATGCTTGTGGGTACAGGAAATTGTTTAACAGGGATCATTTATGATTAAATCAATTATTCCTTAATGTTATAGTCTCTCTTACTAACACATACACACCTGTCAACTATAAAACAACAGCTGACGTTAAAGTCAAGTGGCTGAGTGTGTTTTGTCCACAGTTGGTAAAACAGCTGTAGCTGCATTTGCAAATGTCATGTGGTTGAAAATACCTAACAAAATTACACAAATTAACATTGACAAGAGAAAGTTTCAATAAGTGCATATTTTTCCCAAAAGTAATATGTATGCGTCCTAAAAATATGCAAAGTTTTTCTCTCCAAGTACCTACTACTATTGATATTAAAATATCCTTCCAAAGACAGTCTTTGGACTAGACCACTGAACTAATGAGTTAACAACTTTATGGGTAACTGCTATTATTCATCCATCCTGTGGTGTGTCTTGGGCAAGTACAGCCTGGCGATGCCTACCCCACTCCAGACCGTTTTTAAGGGAAGGTGTTGATCCTCCACATGAACCAAATAGTTCTGTTTTTTATGGTTTCCAGTAGCAACACCTACTTTCTGATCTGATTCATATACTGCACTTTCCTCATCTGCTTGCTGTTGTTTTTCGGTGTAAAGCGTCATCGCACTCTTCAAAGATGAGCCACACCACAGCCTTGATGGGCAGCGGCGTGTGTCAATACCGATCCTACTAATATTTCAAAACCTGTTTTGCTTGAGGGGGAGGATTAAGGAGAATTTATGTAAAGCTATTTTTTGCATTTAGTTGATAAAAAACTACTAGTGCTCGACATATGCCTATTAGGTACATTTTGAAGTGCAGCACAAGTAAGTAATACTGGTCTGACAAAGATGGCACTCATAACAGGAAAGAGCCCTCTAGTAATAGGCAGTTATATCTGAATTGTTTGACAGTGAAAAAGACTGACACACTATACAATGGCATGAAGCGCTTTGAGCATTTCTTTGGAATTCAACTCGTGCACTGGTTTGTCCCACTTGTTAAGGGTGTGTACCAGGGCTGGACATCAAGTTATGACTGGTAGTGTTTGAAAATGATATTGTGATCTATGTGTTATGTTATGGTGCATGGTATCGTAAAGCCTAAAAGAGTGGAGTGCTTCTATTTTGAGTTGGGGGCTCGGGGGGATGGCAGGACTCAGCTGTCGCTCTGTCAATCAGGACGCCCCCGAAAAACAAGGCCACACCTCCATGGGACCATTTTAGGAGGTCAGCATACGTTTTCAAATGACGGTCAGTGTGTTGTCAATAAAGAAATACCTGGGGAGGGTTGTATTGGAGGTATAAGAATTGAGACCTAGCCCAATCCTCAATTCCACACATAGCCCTCACCCAGAACCCTGGTTGAACACTTACCAATGGACACCAGGCGGATGTGTTGCCGCTCCAGGAACTCAAGCGCTACTGAGACGTTTTCCAGCTTCATCTGACGGAAATTGGGCCTGGTGTGGTACTTGCGGTACATGTTCTTTTGGCTCAGGACCTCCAACAGTGCAATGAGCCTCAAGCCGTCCGACAGGTCCTTCTGAAGGTCCAACATGCGCTTCTGCACACACTTAAGGTGCTCGTTGCACCACCTGGTGAACGTGTTCTGCTGTATCTTCTTCCAGGGAGCGTCTTCGGCCAGGTCTTTCTCTGTTGCCGGCATCTCTTCAGCTTCTTGTTCATCTTCCTGGTCCTCGTCCAGAGCCAGGTTCAGGAAGTGTTGCTGCGGCATCATGGTGGCGGCGGCGGTTGGCAGCCTGAACGGCGCGCCAAACCAGCGCTGAAGCGGCACGAGACGTGCTTCCGGAGGGACCGAGTGTGTGCCTCAGTGTGCAGGAGTCCCTGGAATGTTACAGCCAGACCATAATAAAACTCGGCCTGATAGTCATCCGTCAGCTCATTGGGTGAAGGGGTGGCTGGGATTCTTGTGGGGTGGGCCTCAATCTGGATCTATTTTTAGAGGTCATGCTTAGGAGAGATACTCTGAGAATTGTGATGTCATTAGCCGGCATTTTCTAGCAGTTAGAAGTTACTTCTGATCACACAGGGGAAAAGAATGGCTGGCATAAATGCCCAACTGTTTAAAGATCTTGGGTTTGGCTTTGGTAAGAGTTGATATATCCCAATACGGTTGTTTGTGAGCCTTGATACTGAATAGTGACCGGTTAATTCTTCCTTATATAAATCGTGATATTAGAGTAGTTGCCACTTTCCATTTGTATGCCTTTTGTCTTGTAATTGAAATACTCCATCTCACCCAGTCACATTGGTATCATTTTTTATTGGGTTTTTACACAAGAACTGCAACCTTACCTTTGTGTGCTAGCTGTCAGCCTTACCTAACTTCGGGGAGTGTACTAAACTTGTGATTGTTATAAGCGTGCAACATTTACACAAAGATTACATAACTTTCTCATTTACATTCAGACTAACATTTAACCTTAAAAGGGACATAGTGTATTTAGCGCTTCCTTTTGGTAAAAATATGTACTTAAAAAATACTGACACTTTGTGATTAAGGGCTATACAAATAAACAGGACTTGACTTGATTTGAACAATACGCAAATGTATATTTTTAAAAAATAGTCATAGGTCAACTAATTCGTATTTACGCAAGGCTCACCTCAAAATAGCTGACATGATTGTCCACCTTTTTGCTGAATAGGGTACCCCTAAAAACCAAAAAATTTGAGGACGACTGGGCCAAAAGTTTAAAAGAAAAATGGTGCGGTTGGATCACTTTTAGTCTCCGTAGTTTGTTTTCTTCTTTGCGCTTTTTAGCATTCGTTTTCAGTTGCACTAAACTAAAAAGTGACATCTAGTGGTCAAATACTACACGGTGTCCATTTAACATTGAGGTTGAGGAACATCACTGATGTAAATTCAGTGGCAGGCCGTGAGGGCCTGTAAGGTCATCTCTGCTGGCGTTAAAAATATCTGACTTATATGATGTTAAATATATTTGGTCCATCAATAATTATTAATTCCAAATTGCCTGTCAGCTTCCTTTCATTGCTTTTTCCCTAGTTGTGCTGATTCCAGATGTGTGCTTTCAGATTTAGGCATTTAACCAATCACATTTCAGCTATTAGTTTTTGCTAGGAACAGATGTCTACCCGGGGGCCAGCAGAAGATCTGCAAGACCTCATGAGACCTTACAAGTGAGAATGTTTTAGCCAATCAGATTCTGAGTTAGCCAATGCAGGAGCGTCACTGGTTTTACAAACTGATTGGCTAGGGCTGGTAATGCGCCAACAGACGTTAAACAACGAAATACACTGTTGTGATTTAATAGCAAAAGGATTTACACCTCTAAAGCGAGCAAGCCTGTTGCATGGGAAAAAGGTTTTGTGCTCGGTTTTGTCCGCCACTTTCAGCCTAAAGGTAAGATCTTAACCCAGAGCTCAAGCTAAAATAGATGATTTTCGGCCAGTTGGGCATAAAGTGTCAATCGTTATGTCTGGCTGAGCTTCTATCACGCTGATTTTTTTTTTTTTTAATTATCCACATGTCTATATTTTTGTGTTGATACAGTCTTTTTTAACTTTGATGTTGTTACAAAGGACAGGTTTTCGCGTCCATCGGAGTTTACTTATCGCGGTTTTCTACTTTCGAATTTTAATTGTGCATTGTGTTATGCATTCTGATTGGCTAAACAGTTGCCCCGTCCCTTTTTGGCTTGTCTGTCTGTGCATCAATTACTTTGAAGTCTGAGTTGCACACATAGATTAAAACAGCTAACGAACCGAATCTTTTTCATTTTGAGTTTCTTTAAAATCCATTATGTCAACAAAACACTGCGTGGACCCACAAAAGCAGCAAAAGGCAGAGGAAGATACTCTTTATCACCAAAAGAGTTGGACTTCTTGACCGGATAAACATGCTCTGGAGCCACATGCGGTTCTTTGGCACTGCCTAGTTGCTCCCTGGTGCTTATTCAAAAATGTTTGATAATGCAAAAATATATGGTTTCTGTAATACAGAACCGTAAGGTAAATGCAATTTTCCATAACATCCACATAATGGTGTACATTTTATATATGGTGTGCATTTTTTATAACACTTTTCAAATCAATGAAGACCTCCCAAAGCGCTTTACAATGTGCTTCACACTCTTCCCTATTACACACTAACTACTTGCTATCGGGGGCATTAGGGATTCAGTGTCTTGCCCAAGGACACTTCGACAAATAACATGGGGGAGCCGGGAATCGAACCTGCAACCTCTTGATCCCAAGACGATCGCTCTACCTCCTGATCCAATGCCGCCCTAAATGGCAGCAAAGTATCATGAAAAGTGTGGAATAAAATGCCATTATTCTTAAATTATAATTTGATAGAACATACGTTATTTGTAGAAAGAAAACTTTTTATAAAGTAGAGTGCTTTTATTTGTTAAACAAATACTTGAGCCTGTAAATTAGGTTTGTTCTTGAGAAATAAAGGTTTCTACTTCGCAGGCCTTGACTATCGCGGTACGATTTTGGAACGCTAGCCCCACGAAAAACACCGGATTACAAAAATCTAGATTTGACAACGCCACCAGTCATTGTTTGTCTTTACCTTGATTGATAGTAAAATCAATCAAAGATCCATTCTTACTAGGTTTACAGTTTGTGATAAACAGCCAAATAGAAAACAAATGTATTGAATCGTAATGTCCAAAATTTCTAACTGGTCCGAGAGTGAGTAAGATTGCTCTCGTCTAAAGGGTTCCAAGATGGTTGTAGTGTCATGTCCTGTCAGGCTCTGGTCAAACTGGAGACCACCAGAACCAGTATGGCTGCCACTGCTACCACTGCTGGCACCAGGTTCCAACTTCCCATGCTATCCTGAAAGACAGAACATTGTTTTTGGAAAAAGAAACAATCATGTCATATATCAGACTAAGTACTTAACATTTCAAATCACTAATGTAGTCAGCAGTAAGATCTTTTCTTGATCGCATGAGGAATTTCGGTTTGGATTGTTCGATATCCGAAATCTGATCAAAATGTCACCAAATTATTTCATACAGAAAGTGTACTCTTGTGATATCTCCCGCCATCGTGACAAAAATTACATTTGACATTTTCACAGAAGAACGTTAGGAGTAAATTACTGACATTTCTGTTGACTCGTTTTCCAGATTTTGATTTCTTCCTTCAAGGCCTTATTTTCCATTTCCAGCTTTTCCACACGTTTCTCCAGATCTTGAATGTAAATTTTTTTTCTCCTCCTGTATTCCCGGGCAGCTTCCCTGTTCCTCATCAGGCTGTGTTCATTTTGCTTGCGAGGGATGCTGTCGTGGACCAAAGCCTGTACGATCGGATTGGCATACTGTAGCTGGGAGCCCATCATGTCACCTGACTGCGCGCCTGTCACCGCGATCGGCAGAACCTGCGCCCCTTCATTTTGATAGCAGAACGCGGGCCCATGATATCCTTGGAAACTTGGATTCTGATAAGGCCATGGAGAATAATATTCAGCAGAGATGGTATTATCGGATGGAAGAGCCTCCGAGTTGATAGCCGAGGCCGACAGCGTCTGAGGCGCTCCGATGTTCAATTGGTTCGTCGAATGAGACTCGCTTCCATATTCGGCATTACAATAACTCGAAGACATCTTCCAGGCATTCCCATCCATGGTGATAAGACAAGACTCCGAGCCACAAATGAAATAGTCTGACTAGACTCGTGTTTTTTTAAATAGAGCGAGCCTCATCATAGACTTGTGTCAATCAGAGCAAGTTGTCTTTATGAAGCGACAAAGCTTCAGATCAAAGGCATTGTGTTTGTGCTTTATTGTAGAAGGCAAATGACAAGACAACTCTTGTGCAATGATGTTAGGACAGTTGAATACAGGCTTGCTGGTTGGAGAAGCTATAAAAATAAAATTCCTTTAAGCTAGTCGAGTTTTGGAGCATTACATTTGTGGGTGTGAATAAACTTTGAGAATGGCCAAAAAAAAGAGAACTTTTATGGGAAACACGGCGATCTATACTGTTCTGAAGAAATTAAATTGCCAAGAAACTGAAAATCTCCCACAATGGTGTGTAGTATTCCATTGAGTAAACACAAACATACTCTAACCAGAGTACAAAGAAAATGGGGAAGACGACAGGTACATTAAAGTCTTTGTTAAGAATAAGAGGCCATACATGACCTCAACTAGCAAACTGTTGATAGTACCCGCAAAACACCAGTGTTAACATCTACAGAGAAGAGGCAACTCCGAGATGCTAGTCTTCAAGGCAGAGTGGCAAAGAGAAAACCTTTTCTTATTCTATAGCATATGAATAACCTATATTTTATGTTGACAATATCTGTGCATTATTTGTTATTGCAACATCCATTGCAGCCTGGTCCCTTCTCAAGGTTTCTTCATTTTCCTCATGTTGTCTGTGCAGCCCTTTGAGACTCTTTGTGATTAAGGGCATTAAGGAACATGACTTGACTTGACATGTCCTTTCACATTTAACACGCACAAAATCGAGGTGACAGGAAGTGATGCGTTTGAAAGACACACGAGCTAAGTTTTGTCCCGTACCTGCTCCTGTTTTTTAGGATGCCAGCTCCTCCCACCAGCACCACATCAAGGCAACTATGACAATGAGGCCAAGCAGGGGGGTTGATGCAAAAGGGAGTTCGGCAGGGCCATGCTGAGGATGACACACACAAGGAACACTCTAAATACACTTGGGTCAATAATAACCCAAACTAACTAAAAGGTAAGGGTTGGGGGGTCGATCCAAATATGGATATTACTGATACTAAGCAATTTGGATTGGATTGATACTATTGTCATGGGGTCAGGTTCTCCCATTTTTAGAAGCACTATAATAATTTTGTTAATCGATTGTAAGGTTATGCATACATTATAACTCTTTGATCAATTTGTGTATACACTTTCAAAATATTGCGCAATGGAAGATATATTTGTTTTGTTGACATTGTATTTTTGTTGCATTGCTGCTTTTTTGTTTGACTTTTGCGTATTAAATATTTTTATAGTGTTAGGTTTTTTTTTACATTACTATGTTTACACTTAGTGCACTTTCTGATTTTAGTTTTTTTCAAATGCAATGGAAGGTTGTCATGTTGACATTGTTATATTTGTATTTCAGTTACATTTTTTTTTTACACTCTTGACTTTTGTTCTGAAATCGTCTTAATATTTTATTAAATCATTTCGTATATAGCTAAAATTTGCGTTGTAGTTACTTGATAAAATTCAAAACATTTTAGTGCTGGTAAAATTATAAACCAAGGCAAAGGTGTTCAATTATTCAATGATTATAATATTTACAAGAAAAAATGTCATGATTACTGATGCGGGGCACCTGAGTCTTCCCCGTTGGCACCAACAGCCACCGACCCTGATTGGCTGTTGTACTCTTTTTAAACCCACGCCTTCCTGACAACACTCGTCAGATCGTCTGCAAACCTACGCTACACTCTAGGCAGGCTTTTGTGACTCCCTGACTCTATCCTGCCCTGTTTTCCGTCTCATTCCCGTTGCCGACCTCTTTTCTGGACCCGTTTATGTTTTTGCTCCTCCGCCCCGGCCATCGACCTGTTTTTTCTCGTTCTCAACATTGCCTTTGCTCGACACGGAAGTGCCACTACCTGCTACCCGTGACCGACGATTATTGGATCCTGGGTGCAAGTTTTTTCCTCCTTCTAAATAAAGCTGAGTAAAACTAACGCAATTGGGTCCCGTCTTCGTTCCTGGTCCGTAACAAAAAAAGGATCGATATCAATCGTTACTACCCTGTTTTTTACTTGGATCAATACTAAAATTCTCAGTATCCCTTACCCCTAGAAAAAATAGATGGCCAGATCAAGGACTTGAACAATTTGATCCTAATGACCCAACACTGTGTTTTTTGTGTGTGTTTCAAACACCACGAGAAAACATTTTGCTGTGGTTTTAAAAACTTTTTAAAATCTTAAAACAAAACACAAAAAAACAGTTTTGCATGTCTCTTTTGACAAATCTTTCAAAAAGAAATAACTTATATTTATATTTATTCTATATCACCTAATATTTGACCTAATTATGAGTAAGGTTTTTTTGTTTTTTAACACATTAAGCCAATCATTTATTATTATTATGATTATGATTATTATTCCAAAAAAAAATTCAAACCAAGTTAGCAGATTTTGGAGAGTAGTTTTGTACTCAACAACTCCATTTTTTGTAGCTACCGGTAATTAAAAAAGTCAAAACAAAACAAAACAAAAAAACAACCACAAAAAGTCCTTTTATAAATTGGGAAGTTGGGCCAAAGTAGCACATGGTCCCCTCTGGCCCAATTAAGTTTTTTTGGCCCAGAAGTTTTTAGAGTGAAGAGGAGGGAGGTAAGGACCAATCATGTGGCAAGGAGGCAGTGACGTCATATGGGAGGAGGATGAATGCATGAAAAGACTTTTGCCATCTATCCATTATCTGCACTGCTTTTCCTAAGTAGGGTCGAAGGGGTGCTGGAGCCCATCCCAGCCGTCTTTGGGCAGTGGGCAGGGGACACCCTCAACTGGTTGCCAGTCAGTCGCAGGGCACACAGAGAAAGACAACTCACCGGCCAATTAACCTGACATGCAGGCTTTTGGAATGTGGGAGGAAACCGGAGTTCCAGGAGGAAACCCACGCGAACACGGGGAGATCATGCAAACTCCACTGTACCACACACGCACTAACCACTGCGCTGCCGTGCTGCCCACACTATTACCTGTTTTGTTAAATATATGTACGATTCATAAAGTAATACAGTATAGTTAATTCATTGCTGATCATTATGTAAAATTGAAATTAAAAAAAAAAACTTTTACCTAGAATCAATAAACAAGTGTTTATTGAAATATTTCACATAAATTAGACTTACATGTTTCCACAGTTGCGTCATGTCATGTACAGTATGCATTTTTTTAAATTACCAATTAAGAGAAAATGCTACTCTAATGTCACAAATATTACAGGAATATATGCAATTTCCATATTCTTTCACCTTTACCTGAATCCTACACAAATTTTCGCAATCAGTCATATTAAAGCAGGGGTGGGCAAGTGTTTTGCATTGCGGGCCCCAATGGGTTGATACAATTTGCATAGGGGCCAGAGAGGAAATAAAGGTCTATTGATATATTTCATTTTTTGTATATTCCAATAGTTTTAAATCCAATACATGAAGAGAAATAATAGCATAAGCCAATCCGTTTTTTCTTCTTTGCATTTACCTGCACAAGTTATGTTTCATTGTCTACAGTGCCTAGCAAAAGTATTGCCCCCTCAAGAATGTTATGTCATATTGCCACATTTCGAGCTTCAAATTTAAAGCTAAAGAACAGAAAATATTTTCTAAGAATCAACAAATCAAATTATTTTACCGTTTTGTATTATATTTACAACAACAAAAAACCCTGAAAAGTAGTAGGTGTTGCAAAAATATGGGCCCTCTGTTCTCTCAGCTTAGTCAACTGGTGACTTCTAAATGATTTTATGTCCACCTAAATGACTAACAATGACAGTGTGCACTTGTGTATCATTAAGTCTGAATTTAAATGCACCTGCTCTGTAATGGGTTCAGACGTCAGCGAAAGTTGACACAGGAGAACAGAAAGTGTGATGACGACAAAAAAAAACACACCAGGCAGGGCCATGATAAAGTTGTGGAAAAGTTCAAAGCAGGAATGGGATACAAGAAGACTTCACAAAATGTACACATCTCCAGGAGAACAGTGCGAACAATAAAAAATTTGGGGCTGAATGCATTTGTGTGAGGGTAACACTGTGCATCACCCTGAAAAAAAACATCCCGACTGTGATACATGGTGGCGGAAGCATCATGCTCTAGGGTTTCTTTTCTTTAGCAGGTCCTGGGAAGATTGTTAGAGTTGATGGGAAGATGGATGGAGCCAAATACAGGGCGATTCTGGCAGAAAATCTGTTGGAGTCTGCAAGAGACCTGAGAATAGAATGCTGTTTCACGTTCCAACAGGACAACGCCCCTAAATGTAAAGCAAAATCTAAAATGGAAAATGATCAATATAAAGGTGTTAGAATGACCAATCCAAAATCCATACCTCAATCCTATAGGCATTTGTGAAAAGATCTGAAAAATGCTGTGCAAAAACGATCACCATCTAACCTTAAGAAACTTGAGCTGTTTTGTAAGGAAGAATGGGCAAATATTTCTGTTTCAAAATGTGCAGAACCTATATAGACATACCCCTAAAAGACTTGTGGCTGTGATTGCAGCAAAAAGAGGTTGTACAAAGTATTAACTCAAACGGGTCCAATATTGTTGCAGCACATACCTTTTTTTGTTGGCTCAATATAAAATTGTAAATAAATTTGGTTTCTTTTCACGATTGTGTCTCAGATGTTGTTTATTTTTTTAATGTATAATTTGAAGCCAGGGCAGCACGGGAGCGCAGTGGTTAGCGCGTGTGCGGCACAGTTCTGAGGTCATGGGTTCAAATCCAGCTACCGGACTACCTGCGCGGAGTTTGCATGTTCTCCCCATGCTTGCGTGGGAGTGCCCGGTTTCCTCCCACACCACATGCATTTCAGGTGAATTGGCCGGTCCAAATTGTCCCTAGGTGTGAATGAGCGAGCGAGTTGTCTGTCCCTGTGTGCCCTGCAATTGGCTGGCAACCAGTTCAGGGTGTCCCCCCTGTGTCCAGCACCCCCGTGACCCTACTGAGGATAAGCGGTGCAGCTAATGGATGGATGGATAATTTGAAGCCTGAAATATGGCAATATGTCAAACAGTTCTTTGAGGGGCAAATACTTTTGCAAGGCACAGGATTTTATTATAGAGACCATTTCATCCAAATGTTTTGAAGCACTGAAAAAACACAAATAAATATATTTATCTATAAAACTTTATATTCAAGGTAATAGCAAAGTAATATCTCCTTATAAGCTGTTCATTTGGATGTTTTTTACATGAACTTTAATATCTTAATTAAAAAAAAAACGATAGTAAGAAAGATACCAAAACAACGTTTTTATTAGTTGCACTTTTTGTGAACATGTGTTAGCATCATAATTTACCATTTTCATTTTCCATTAATTTGCTCAACCCTGAGTTAAATGATTGATTTAATGATAAAATAAAAATATTTTTCTGCTTATTGTTTTATTTTTTATAGGAAAATGTTTGCCGGAATTTGGGATTTTTTCCGTTAGATTCCATATGTATTAGAGAAAGGATCTAAAGCTCATTTAAACTTCTGGAAAGACATGCTCTTTTTAATTGTGTTTTTTAATTCAGGTTTGTGCAATCGTATTGCCTTAACAACGTTTCTATTTTTATTCGAATAACATCAGGATTGTTTGTTTCCTAAAATGTTCTCTGGTTGATAAATGGTAGTCAGCAAATACAACTAATGTGGGTTTGCTTTAAGAGTAGGGCCCGTCTTTGGTGACATCCAGTGGAGGTATTTAAGACTCATTAATGGATGTGTTGCGGCACATTTTTCTCCTGTGCCTTTCTCATCATTGTCTCATGGGCTTGATAAAATCTTTTGATGGGCCTGCGAGCCGTAGTTTAGGGACAGCATGTATTATTTGATCGCTAGATGTCGCTTGTATTGTGCAACTGAAAACGATTAATAAAAAGCACAAGTAAGAATACAAAGTGACCTAAAACGCACCATTTTTCTAGTTTTCACTGCCTTTTGTGATGTTTATTTTTTTGTTTTTTGGTATCTGTAATAGCAAGATGGCAGACAATTTTGTCAGCTCCCTCCAAGTAATGCTTACTTAAAAAAAAAATCAAATTTCTTGACCTACGGATATTCAAAGATGCGCGCTTGTATGATAGTCCGTGTATTTTTGCTTATTTTTCAAATTGAAAAAAATTCGTGACGTTTTTTGACCACTAGAAGACACTAAATAATAAACCCTGTCTCTTTAAGCTACCTGGCCCTTACCCGCACCCTCTCTCCTTTTAGCCGTTGCAGCTCCGCCTTGCAGTGTCTCAGTTCATCCTCCAGAGCGGCGCACTCGTGTCGGCTGTCGTCATGGAGACGCTGAAGTAAAACGAGTGAACTCTTCACGCTCTGGCACTGTCGCAAACATACAGACACAAACATGCGATTGTTACGCAACACCACCTTGTGGCTGCAAAGCGAGAGAGCTCTGGCGCACATGTGTCAAACTCCCGGCCCGCGGGGCACGTCCGGTCCGCCGTGTAATCATATCCGGTCCGCAAGACCATTTTACATTATTGTTATTACTGGCCCGTCAATATGAACAACGGCGTCTCATCCCTGGACATCATATTCTGACGTATTATTCACTGTATCTATTCCTTCATATATGACGTATACTATACTATATACAAGGGGTCGGGAACCTATGGCTCGCGAGCCAGATATGGTTCTTTCTATGAGTACCTATGGCTTACAGACAAATTTCATTGCATGCAAATTTTCTCCATCTCATTCAAAACTTGAGCCCATTGATACTGTTCAGATACACGCAAAGCCAAACCAAAGTTGAATGACAAAGCAGTACTTTTCACAATATATAGGGCACGTTTTCACTACAATTTACAGTCAAGGTGTCACAAAAAAAAAACTGGTTTTAGCTGTACAACGCTAAAGAATCCTTTGTATAAAAGGTCACTATATAATCTGTGTTCAGTGTTCAGATACCTTTTGATGAATCCACGGAACAAATTGTAAATACGCCAAAACACCGGAGGAGAACTAAAAGTTATTTGATTGGGTGAGTGGGAGGGATGGGTGGAGCTATGCAAAAGGTGCAAGCACTCCCTCCCATCTCTTGCCCTACTCAGTCTGCGCCAAAGGTAAGCACATCAGGCTCCCTGTTCTGAGAATGTTGTGACGTTTTTACAATATAATTTGTGTAGCATTTTCATATTTCTACTTTTGAGAGGAGATATATTAAGGAGAGCAAAATCTTTTGGGATATTTAAGTTTTTTTAAAATATATACATTGACATAGGAGCAAAGGAATTTGAATGTTAATTTAATGTTAAGTTGTTTAAGTTAAGTTCTAAGTTGTATAATTTCACAAGATATTTTTATTTACAGCAAAATAATAATTAATGTAAGTTATTTAATATTCTTGTCTGTTTTTATTCATATTTATGTTCCAAAAACATTCAGTTTAAGTGTGTTCAATAAATATTTATCCTGGTGGGCCGCGACCTTAAGTGTGTTTTGAATTTTGGCCCCTTGTGCAATTGAGTTTGACATCCCTGCTCTAGCGCAAGGGGTCGGGAACCTTTTGTACCCAAAGAGCCATAAAAGCAAAACTATTTTTAATTTTTTTTGGAGGGAGAGCCGCAGCATATATTTTAAGACATTTTATTTCACTGTGTGACGTTTGATGATTTGATAAAATACATGCAATTATAATGCCAGATCCTGTGTCCCGTATCAATTTAAATATACCAATTAAAATTTGTCTCCCTTCCGCAGTTACTTAAGAGTGTCGACGCTCATTTTGACTGCCATTTTTGACATGAATAATGGTTTCAAAACAAGGTGCGGCCAAAGTTCTTTTGTAAAAATTTCAAAAATTATTCCAAACGAGGATACCAACGTATTTACCTTCAGTGCAGACGACACTGGGCAAAGGAGAAAGAGTGCGTGCGCACATTGTGTATAACACCACCTATTCCTACTGCTCACCCAATAGATTTGCTCTACTTCTTTGCTAGAGCTTTTGGGCAAAACGTTTGTTTCGGGTTGAATCTAGTTTTTGCCTTTTCATCATAAAGAGTCTCAAAATGAACATAGATTGTTTAATGAGCTTCAATATACAAGATTATTTTGCGATGTATAGCTACAACGGGGTCGGTTGGTATGATACTCTGATTGTAAACTGTAGGTAAAATTGTGTCCAATATTTTTTTAACCAATTTTCTGTCAATAATGTCCTGGCTTCACATGTGTAATAATTGGCTCTGCTTTTTTAAATATGCTGAAAATGCACACAAGGTCTATGTCATCTCCAAGCTGTATGTATCTATGAAAAGAGCCATATATGTCTCTCGAGCCATAGGTTCCCGAAACCTGCGCTAGCACGGATTTCAGCATAGACATACAGGACTGTCTCAGAAAATTAGAATATTGTGATAAAGTTCTTTATTTTCTGTAATGCAATTAAAAAAACAAAAATGTCATACATTCTGGATTCATTACACATCAACTGAACTATTTCAAGCCTTTTATTATTTTAATATTGCTGAATTTGGCTTACAGCTTAAGAAAACTCAAAAATCCTATCTCAAAATATTAGAATATCATGAAAAAGTATACAAGTAGGCTATTCAACTAATCACCTGAATCATCTAATTAACTCGAAACACCTTGTGAGGGTTTCCTGAGCCTTAAAAACACTCAGCTTGGTTCAGTAAACTAAATCACATGTATGGGGAAGACTGCTGATCTGACTGCTGTCCAGAGGACCATCATTGATACCCTCCATCAGGAGGGTAAGACACAAAAAGAAATTCCTCAAAGAGCAGGCTGTTCACAGAGTGCAGTTTGAAAGCATATCCACAAAAAGTCTGTAGGAAGGGAAAAATGTGGCCGGAAACGCTGCACAACCAAGAGAGATGACCGCAGCCTTAACAAAATTGTGAAGAAGAGCCGCTTCCAGAATTTGGGGGAGCTTCAAAGACAGTGGGCTGAAGCTGGAGTCCAGGTATCAAAAGCCACAGTTCACAGACGTGTCCGGGAAATGGGCTACAATAGCCGTATTCCCATGGTCAAGCCACTTCTGAACTCAAGACAACGGAAGAAGCGTCTGACTTGGGCTATGGAGAAGAAGCACTGGACAGTTGCAGAGTGGTCCAAAGTCCTATTTTCAGACGAAAGCAAGTTTTGCATTTCATTTGGAAGTCAAGGCGCCAGAGTCTGGAGAAAGGCTGGAGAGGAGCAAAATCCAAGTTGCTTGAAATCCAGTGTGAAGTTCCCACAGTCAGCAATGGTTTGGGGAGCCATGTCAGCTGCTGGTGTTGGTCCACTGTGTTTCATCAAGTCCAGAGTAAATGCAACTGTGTACCAAGAGATTTTAGAGCACTACATGCTTCCATCTGCTGAAAAGCTCTATGGAGATGAGGATTTCATTTTCCAGCATGATCTGGCACCTGCCCACAGTGCCAAAACCACCAGTAACTGGTGCACTGACCATGGCATCACTGTCCTTGATTGGCCTGCTAATTCCCCTGACCTGAACCCCATCGAGAATTTGTGGGGTATAGTTAAGAAGAAGATGAAAGACACCAGACCTACAAATGCAAATGAGCTGAAGGCCGCTATCGAAGCATCCTGGGCATCAATAACACCTCAGCAATGCCACAGGCTGATTGCCTCCATGCCACGCCAGATTGATGCAGTAATCCGTGCAAAAGGATTCCCAACCAAGTACTGAGTGCATCAATGGACATTTTCAAATGTTTGATTTAGTTTTGCTGTTATCAAATTATTTTTTTACTTGGTCTGAGGAAGTTTTCTAATATTTTGAGATAGGATTTTTGAGTTTTTTTCAGCTGTAAGCCAAAATCAGCAATATTCAAATAATAAAAGGCTTGAAATAGTTCAGTTGATGTGTAATGAATCCAGAATGTATGACATTTTTGTTTTTTTAATTGCATTACAGAAAATAAAGAACTTTATCACAATATTCTAATTTTCTGAGACAGTCCTGTATGTCGTGGCTGCAGATATTTGTCATGTGCATGGAGTAAATATTGCACATAGACAAAAACAAGAAAATTACTGTCGGAAAGTCAAATTAAGTCACCACATTTATATATGTTCAGAAGAAAATAACACAATCATGGAATTCATTAAACTAGTTGAATCTTTTCTTTAGTTATACTTTAATGAGTTAAAGGAAAAACACGCGGCAACAATTATATTCATGTCAAACTAATCTAGAGGGTTAGATGCCTAAGAGTCAATACAGACGATCCAATCAAAATTTGACCAGGCACGGCCATAGCCCTGTATGCCGGGTGGTGGTCCGTTCATGCGGGAGCAGGTGATCCCTGTATACAGGTGGTCGGTCCATATATGCTGGAACAGGCGGTCCCTGTATGCCAGAGAGCAGTCCCTATATGCCAGAATGAGGCAGTCCCTGTATGCCAGGGGGCAGTTCCTGTATGTCAGAATGGGTGGTCCCTGTATATCAGAGCGGGCGGTTCATATATGCTGGAAGGGACGGTCCCTGTATGCCAGAGAGCAGTCCCTATATGCCAGAAGAGGCAGTCCCTGTATGCCAGGGGGAAGTTCCTGTATGTCAGAATGGGTGGTCCCTGTATGTCAGAACGGGCGGTCCCTATATGCTGGAAGGGACGGTGCCTGTATGCTAGAGAGCAGTCCCTATATGCCAGAAGAGGCAGTCCCTGTATGCCAGGGGGCAGTTCCTGTATGTCAGAATGGGTGGTCCCTGTATGTCAGAACAGGCGGTCCCTATATGCTGGAAGGGACAGTCCCTGTATGCTAGAGTGGCGGTCCCTGTATGCCGAGGAGCAGTTGCTGCAGCCTATATGCTGGTACAGGTGGTCCCTATATATCGGGGGGCAGTCCCTGTATGCCGTAATGGGTAGTCCCCGTATGCAAGAACGGCTGTGCCATGTGCCCGATGGTGGTCTAATATGGAGCGAATATGACGTTTCTGCAGCCACGTTATATGTCAATGCTGCAATATGCACTAGCTCCCACTGGTGAAGCAAACAGTACCTCGGACTGCACTTGGAATGCCATGTCCTCAGCTTGCTGGAGCTGCACCTGAAGTTCTTCGACGTCTGAAGGACTTGCGGGGGTGTGGCACAGGCTGATGTACGCGTCGCTATCCATTCTAATTTATAAAAAAATAAATAGCTTCATGTGTGATTGACAGATGGGTCTTATTGATTGGTTGATTGGCAGGCAAACTCACGTGGGTACTGGTTGTTCATGCTCTTGTCTCAATTTGCATCTCAGATCCTTGTTTGTTTCACTCAGCATAAGACGCTCACGACTTAAAGAGGCAATCTCCTCCTCCAGATGTCCTCTGTCGCTACCTAGAAGAAACAAATATTATTGCAGACGACTATTCCACTGTCAAAGAGAAGTTGTTAACTGATTACGGTTCAACTCTCAATGGATCTGACGCATACCTGTCAAACTCAGCCTATTGCTCCCCTTATGAATGATTGCAATTCCTCTAGCAAGCGATAATAAACCTTACAATTACGACACGACACCTATTTACTCACAGCAAGAAAGGCAATGTAGGAAACCGACAACATTAGCAAACTACGAGGACGTTATCGTCTGCTACCAGTGAACGAGATGAATCAGATTAGAGCCCAAAAGGTTAGGAATAAGATCGGTCTAACAAAATTACAAGTCTTTTTCTCTCGTACATAAATTAGTATACGGCGAATAGAATTGTAAATAATCTAAAAACTTATAAACTATGAGGAAAGCGCATAAGTTGACAGGTATGCTAAGGAGTTACAAAGGAACGCGTTCCTGAAACGCAAGTACTTTTCTCGGTAATGAGTACTATAACGTGTTATCACTAAAACTTTCTGACTCTGCAGTCTTTACCAAATGCTGCTGTTATTTCACTTGTTATTAACACAGATATTGAATTTTAGTGTCCTCTGATTGCTGAATACTCGTGCATTACTCACAAAGTCGCAACCCTCAACCTGCTTACAACATTTTCTCAATGGTAGGAGTGTTTATATTTACCTTCAATGTACAACTGGCTACAGTTTTGGTAATGCTGAATCAAAAACAGTGTACAAGGGCACGGAATTTCTCCTCATGGAGACATTCTCACCACTGTATATACTCGCATTTAAGCCAAATTTACAACTATCAAATGAAATACTGAAACCGGTGTTTCATCTTGTACATTATATGCATATTTGGTTGTGTGTCACCTTGGCTTATAGGGGATCAACAAACCAATGGAAAATAAATGGGGCAAAGGTGAGCACAGAATTTAGGGTAAAAGTGTACTGAATTTTAGTCTTTTTATTTGTAAAAATATGTTTGCAGTACACCATGCCTGGATAAAAAATGTCTTGGACAGTACACAGAAATGGAAAAGAAACATTTGCGTTGTTTGAAGACCAAAGACAAAATTGATATGGAGTGTCTCAGCTAAGTGTTATCAAGCCCTCAAGATTGCACAAGCCAAGAAATATGAAGGATTCACTGCTTCCATGGGTTGGTGTACACATTTTCTTTGAAGTCTTTAAATATGTGGCTATTTTAAAGCAGTTCTAGGAGTTAGCTTCCATGCGAGTATATACAGTAATATGTAAGTAGTTACTTTCAGAATAACAAAATATTTTTGGTGTTAGAAATTTGGAGGAAACTCAATTACGTTTTGAATAAAGTAATTAGTAACTGTAACTAATGAGGGTTTTTCAGTAAAGCGCAGAACACTGGTGACGTACGGTCCATCTTCAAATTATCAGTCAGACTCGCTGCATCGTGCATGCGCTGGATCTGGACCCGGAGACGACAGAGCTCCTCCTGCAGACAGGCGATGTCGTTCTCCCGCTCGGCTGCAGCCTCCTCACCGGCCTCCTGCAGAGCCATTGCAGCCCCTTCTGCCAGCTGCAATTCCGCCTGGGCCTCCTCCAACTCGTTTTGCTTTTCTTGCTCTGCCACCGCTAGCTCCTGTCGGACGCTCGTCAGTTCGGCTGGAAGTCACCAAGACAGGGTTAGGTTAGGTGTCATGTTGCTGCACTCTAGTTTGTGTGTCTCTGTAGGTTGCCTCTCGCTTTTTCTCCCCTTTATGTCTCTCAACGTTATCGTATTTCGTCACCCACTTCTGATTCAATTTTGCTCCTCACAGCTGTTGTCACTTATCCTGATTTTCTTCCTATCATGATTTTAGCGTCGTCACTATTTAAACACACTGTCACCTTGGCTCTGTGCTAGTTTGTTCTCTTCCTGTCACGTCCCAAGCACTCGTCTAAGCCTTTTTGTTGATCCTGAGCACTGATTCCTTGCCTGCCCGCACTGAATCTTGGGCCATGATTGTTGCCTCGCTACCTGACTTGTACCAAACCCTATCCAAATGAAAACCTTCATTACTGCACTAGTCTGTGTTTCTGCACTGTGCTTCCGCACCCCATCGAGTGGGTCTTTGACTTTAGGTCAGTGTTTTTTAATTGTAAGCATTACCTATAACTCATGGAGCATTGGTTCCTTCAGTTTCTAGTGTCAGTACGTTTAAGATGTTAACAAGACAAAAAAAGTTAGAAGAGCATGATGACTGCTACCTTTCAAGGCATCCATTTGCCTGCTGAAGGTTTCAGCTTGGTGGGCCTGAGCTACTCGCTCATCGTCCAACATGCCTAAATGCATCGTCAAGAAAACATATGTAAACACATGTAAGAGCCAATGCGTAGGTGAACCTCAAACTACAAGAGACAAAAGTTCCTCACTGCGCATCTCGAGGAAGTTTTCCTCGTGTCTGACGGAAACCTGCCGAGTCTCCTCCAGCTCCATCAGAAGCTCCACGATCCGAACTCGGAGATCGTCCACGCCTAACTCTTCATTCTCATCTTCCTCACCAAACTCTTCATCTTCGGTTTTCTCACAAATGTCGTCCTTCAGTTGCCCTGCAAAACGAAACGTTTTAACAATAAGTTGTGTAAAAAGAACGTATACACACTCACACAATGTTTGTTTTGCCCCTGAAATGCTTATAGACCATGGGTAGGCAAATTACAGCCCGCTAACAGATTTAATCCGGCCCGTGAGACAAAGCTCAGAGAAGCATAAGAGAAAAATAAGCAATATCACGTCAGGAAGTTTATAATATGTCCACTTGGCCTAGGCTAAGCGCCACTTGCAAAATAAGCCACCCACTGTAGGTGTATTTGCTAACCACTATTCATCAACCAGAGAACCTCTGAGTAAATAAACCATCTCAATGTTGTTTGACAGAAAAGAGAAGTTACAGAAGCACAGTTTAAGGCAATACCGTTGCAGTCACATGGATTTCTTAGCCTGTGTCTCTTTGTGCACCCAAATAAAACTATATTTATCATTGCACTCATGACCAACATTCAAATAGCTTGCTTCATTTTTCTGTACTTGGTCTTTTAAAAGTATTTTTCGATATATCAAGATATTACACTTCATGCAATAAAACACTACTGAAGTAGCCCTATTGCATTGGGTATTTCAATGCAAATGATCAAACAAATGGAAAATGGAACATAACTTGTGCAGGTAAATGCTTATGTTATCTTTTTTCCTCATGGCAACTTTGAGGTATTGGATTTATGACCCTTACATTAACAAACAATCACAATAAAATATAAAATCATTAAAATAATAAAACTATTCAAATAAGTTTAATATAAAATAAAAAATAAAAAAGATGACCAGATTGCAATGCACGTAACAGCAAGCTACTGCACCAAATATCAACTTTAATTTTCTCAGGTGTACAAATATTTATTTGCAGCTATATCACACAAATAAATTGTTAACAAAAATCATGCATTGTAATTTCTGGATTTTTCTTTTTAGTTTATCTCTCACAGTGAACATACACCTATGGTGAAAATTTCAGACCCTTCAATGATTTCTAAGTGGGAGGAAGAGCAAAATGGCAGAATGTTCAAACACTTATTTTCTTCAGTGTATATATGTAAAAAATATTACGGTAACCCAGCACCGGTGAAGATATTAGCATTTAATTTACATGACTGCCATAATTGTCCACCATCTTGCTGCCACAGGTACCCAAAATCCTTAAAAAGGTTTGGCAGAAAAAAAAGTAAAAGGGTGCAATTTGGTCACTTCAGTGTCCGTGCTTTGAGTTCTTTCCTATGCTTTTTAACACTCACATATGGTGACATCTAGTGGTCCAATAATACACATCGTCCCTTTAAAACAAGGTCAGAGACAGTTTATTCAGCCTTAAAATTGACCCATCTGGCTTTTTCCTGTAGAGCTGTGATGTCATTGAAGGAACACAACTCTTTAAAAAAATGTCAAAATCCATTAACACAACATGTTAAGTGACCTCTGAAAATGATTACATATCGCTCATCTCTACTTAGAGGTAGGCGATTCTAGCTTTTCATTTGTGTTTTTCACCTCATGTGTCGCTGTTGGTATAATTATGTCTGGCTAGCTCCCCGTTAACGCCGTGGCTGCTGAGGGCTTTCCTGTATTGTTTGCTCCATGTTGGTGCTCTTTGTCCTCCCACTGTGTGTTGTTTGGCCGGTTAGCCTGGTAGTTCAGGATTTCCATATATAGCTGTAGCTTTTGCCACTTTTAGTTATTGGTTCCCAGTTAGCCTGGCTGGTCTCCACGTGTTTTTGGTTTGGCTAGCCTGGCGTTAGCGCTGGTTTTGCAGTGTCCCTTGGTTTATTCACGTCCAACTTTGCATTTTATACCTGTACCTCTTGCCGATATTTACTGTTAGTTCCCAGTTAGCCTGGCTGGTCACTGTGTGTTTTTTGATCGGCTAGCCTGGCGTTAGCACTGGTTTAGACATGTTTTTTGATTTGTTTGTTTTCTTTCCCACTTTGCGTTTGTCACTGTAGCCGTTTATGCTTTTCGCTGTTGGTTCCCGGTTAGCATGGCTGCTCACTGCATATTTTTGGCCGCGGATTTCGTTGAAGGCTGTTGCTACCTTTCGTTGATCGTCCCCAGTAAGTCCCCATGTTGGTGGCTCAGTGTGTGTTAATATTGCCGGCTAGACCCTTTTTTGCTGCCTATCTTTTGTTATACCCCTACTGCATCCACCAGCCACACAAAGCCTGGCATTCTCCAGAAAAAAATAACAGAACTTCAATTAAAACACTTGTAAACTCTTCTTCTATGAAAAAATATGGCGACTGGCTTGCTAGGGTGCTGGTATTCCCCCGATGAGGTCACAGCTCAGGATAACAAAGACGAGAAATGCTGTCTTTAAAATGCCTTCTCTGAAAATAATCAGAATATACCTATTAAATATATGTAACGGGTGTAATAATAACTTTTGTTTTATTGAAATTCCTGCTGAAATATGTGTATAGTTTTTGGTAAGTGTCCTGCAATGATGAGTCCAACAGTGCCACCTGTTGGTATGGGGTGGGGTTTGTTTTGGCTGTTGACATGTGACCGGAAGGCGGGGTTTTTTATGGCAGTCTACAGAGCGAGCTGCCAACGGTAAGACACATCTTTTGGTGCTCCACAAAAAAATTTAATTTTAAACATTATAACCACAGCTGACAAATATCTTAACATGCAAAGTAATGTGATTGATGTTGTCAAGCTGTTTGGATTTATTTTCGTTTTGTTTCAGTTGTGCTAAAATATTAATTCCCCTTATAGAGATCAAAGAGATCAAAGCCAGCAGAGAAGCTAATGTTGTGACTCATTTCATCTGCATGCAAATTGTATCCATTTTTATACTCATTATTGTTCTTATTTCTATTTTCTCATATATACAAAAAGGATGATGTTGGTTAAAATTCAGACTAAAGAAAAATATGTTGAATTCATCGTAAACGTTAAAAAAAAACACTATACGATCTCTTGTTAAAATGGATGTAAAAATGTATTGTGATATTCTAAAATGTATTTTATGTAAATTGAAAAGAAAGCTCTTTGATATGCTTTGGGCAGTCTACAGAGCGAGCTGCCAACGAGATCAAAGAGATCAAAGCCAGCAGAGAAGCTAATGTTGTGACTCATTTCATCTGCAGAAACTGTAATTAAAACCTCATCATCCAGTCCAGCGTAAATGTGGATCTCTGGTGGGACAGGTACACCGCAGTTACATATAGATTTTACGCAAAAACTATGTAGTACTTCTTCACATGTATATTGATTCTGATTACCTTAAGCAATGACAATAAAGACAATGCTAATTCTAAAAACACTGACCACAGGAGTCGAGTACTTCCTCAATGAGGGGGGGCAGCCGTAGTCCGTCCATGTCTGAAGGGTCCTGGCCGGTTTTAGGGTTTTTCAAGCTTTGGCCAAGGTGATACTATGGAGACTCTTAATCATCACCATCCTAAAAGTCATTATATTGAGTGCGTGCACATTAATCAAATGGATGAAAATAAAAAATAAATACAATTTAATTGCGTTGTAAAAGGTTGGTATCCAAACAATGGTGTGCGTCCTAATTGAGTTTCAGGAATAAACCTTAAAAAGACAACTGGAAGGATATACGTATGTTCTAATGATTGCATGCAAGCAGTGACGTAAGCGTGTTGCACTACGACGTCTTGTTTGTGCAGCGGTTACCATGGAGACATTGACCTTGAACATGCATTTAAAACACGATAGCGTCCTATGATGTCAATTATGATGTATATCATGACGACTTATGAATGTACCTGATGACTTGATGCTGTTATTGCTCTTCATCATCACCTTCACAATTGCAGTGACGTTGAATACACGTCACGCCATGGACCCCTCCATGACGCCATTATTAACTCTTTCAAGACAACCAATCCAAACTAAATTCAATCGAAGACATCAGAGTCATATACTGTTCATTTCTTGTAATAAGCATATTTTGCAAAAGTATTACGAACAATGGAAGCTATTTGTGTGTCGTTTTTTTTACACAGTTTACATGCCGCCTGGACTATTTCCTTGCTATTGTGTCACTACCACCATCTTGTGGTGTGAACATCTACTACAATGTAGAAATAAAAATGTACAATAGATGAATACCTACAAATGTATGCCATATAAATTAATTAACACATGCATTAATCACCTAATACCTAAAGTTATGACATAAAATTATAAAATACAACATTGAACTCATAATATTTGGTTTTTATTTTAAAAAAAACGTAAGAATTAAGATTATGAAATTATTATATAATCCATGCATTTTCTGCGCTGCTTATTCTCGGGTCACGGGGGTGCTGGAGCCCATCCCAGCTATCTTCCGGCAGTGGGCAAGGGACACCCTGAACTGGTTGCCAGCCAGTTTTAGGGCACACAGGGACAGACAATTCACTCGCTCATTCACACCTAGGGACAATTCGGACCGGCCAATTAACCTGACATGCATGTTTTTGCAATGTGGGAGAAACCGTAGCGCCCGGAGAAAACCCACACAAGCATAGGGAGAACATGCAAACTCCACACAAGAGCTTCGATCTCATGGCCTCAGAACTGTGCCGCACATGCGCTAACCACTGCGCCGCCATGCTGCCCTATATTATATTATATTATCTCCCATCTCATCTCATTAGCTTCACCGCTTATCCTCAGTAGGGTCGCGGGGGTGTTGGAGCCTGTCTCAGCAATCATCGGGCAGTGGGCAGGGGACACCCTGAACTGGTTGCCAGCCAATCGCAGGGCACGCAGGGACAGACAACTCGCTCGCTCATTCACACCTAGGGACAATTCGGACCGGCCAATTCACCTGAAATGCATGTCTTTGCAATGTGAGAGAAATTGTAGCGCCCGGAGAAAACCCACACAAGCATAGGGAGAACATGCAAACTCCACACAGGAGCTTCAATCTCATGACCTCAGAACTGTGCCGCACACGCGCTAACCACTGCGCCGCCATGCTGCCCTATATTATATTATATTATCTCCCATATCATCTCATTAGCTTCACCGCTTATCCTCAGTAGGGTCGCAGGGGTGTTGGAGCCCGTCTCAGCAATCATCGGGCAGTGGGCAGGGGACACCCTGAACTGGTTGCCAGCCAATCGCAGGGCACACAGGGACAGACAACTCGCTCGCTCATTCACACCTAGGGACAATTCGGACCGGCCAATTAACCTGACATGCATGTTTTTGCAATGTGGGAGAAACCGTAGCGCCCGGTGAAAACCCACACAAGCATAGGGAGAACATGCAAACTCCACACAGGAGCTCCGATCTCATGACCTCAGAACTGTGCCGCACACGCGCTAACCACTGCGCCGCCATGCTGCCCTATATTATATTATATTATCTCCCATCTCATCTCATTGGCTTCACCGCTTATCCTCAGTAGGGTCGCGGGGGTGTTGGAGCCCGTCTCAGCAATCATCGGGCAGTGGGCAGGGGACACCCTGAACTGGTTGCCAGCCAATCGCAGGGCACACAGGGACAGACAACTCGCTCGCTCATTCACACCTAGGGACAATTTGGACCGGCCAATCCACCTGAAATGCATGTCTTTGGAATGTGGGAGGAAACCGGAGTGCCCGGAGGGAACCCACACAAGCACGGGGAGAACATACAAACTCCGCACAGGAAGTCCGGTAGCTGGATTTGAACCCACACAGGAGGTTCCCAAGACCTTAGAACTGTGCCGCACACGCGCTAACCACTGCACCGCCGTGCTGCTATATCATCTTATATTATATTATATCATATTATATTATATCATAAACAAAATATCTGTTTAAACGTCTTGTTGTGTTAGAAATTGGGACTACAAACAGTTCTTAGCAGGTCTTTTTTGACACAGGGTCTAACTCAATCCCGACCACCAAAAAGAAAAAAAGTACTGCTCAATATAGTTAATACAACATCCTAACAAACATTATATGCATTCATAACCAAGTATTACTATTGTAATTTGATTATATGGTCCCTGAGACACATAGGTTATCATACTGTACAACCTTGAAATGGGTCATTTCGTAAGATTTTTTAAAATGTTTCTATTAGTGAACATTTTGAGAGAAAAATGTGTCAAAAACACAAAACTTAACATTCTTAAAATGTCTTCATCGCTTTGTCATTGACAAAGTCGTTGTTCGCGTTATATTTTTAATTAAAATTATTTGAATTAAAAAAAACTTCGGATCAGGTTTTATGTTTTTTATTTAAAAAAGAACTTCAGGCGAGGTTTTATGTTTCTTATTTTCTACCGAAGGAAATCTGCAAAATACATTTTCTCTGACGTCAATTATATTCTAGATTCCTCAAATTTGCCCCCTTTTACAACGCGCGTGTCACGAAGGGGAAAGGAATCACGTCGGCAGACCGACAGGCCACCCCTTTAACAGCTTGGACTGTAGCCCGTGCCCTTTAATTCCTCATCGATCCCGCCTGTGTGTGTGTTCGTGCTTATCCGGAATGTAAAGTTTCCTTTCGTTTCCGAGATGACGCTCATCTGACAAGGCAAGTTTTCCTCCTTCTTTTCTCTCTCAAAATAACATTATTAGTACTTGCATTGGTGGCTTATTTTAGTTTTGGCTCTTTAGTGGACGTGTGCCCGAATTAGCCTTCTAAAGCTCATGTTAGCACGTGAAGCTAACAGCTGTCGTCGAGTCTTCACACTCGACGCTGTTTTAACTTGCTTTGCTACAGGCGACGACTTCCGGGTTCTTGACACATTGAGGCAAAGGTGAGCTTGCTGCAAACGAATGCACGCAGAGTTCCTGACGTTTGATTGAACGACAAGTTGCCAAGTTGCATGGCAGCCTAAGAAGACAACTTGGACTCAAAACAGCACATGTCAAGTCACATTTATCTGTATAGCCCTAAATCGCAAAAAGTCTCAAATGACTGAACAGGCCACAAGTACAACATTTCCTAATATGAATCTTGCATGCGGTCAAGGACAAACCTCAGCATGAGGTAAATAACAAACCTTGAGAAGGGGGCACACGAGAGGTAATACCCCTTCCAGGATGACCAGGCCAGAATAGATGTTGCTTGAGCAATAATCCACAAAGCATAGTCAACGTCAACAACGTCAGGTAATGACTTAAATCGTTCAAGACAGTAAGGGCACAGCTTCCCATCTCAGCCAGCTGGTCAATGCAAATGATGATGGGTGCAGGTGCTGGGCGGCTAACTCATCCAGGTTCTTGGTTCTCCCTCACAGCCAAGCAGCCGGAAAGGACAGGAGAACAAAAGTATGAGGTTGGCATTAATGGCATTCATCAGCTACAGCTAAGTGTGTTCCAAGCCTTAAACACGTTCGCTGAGGTTGTAGATCTTATTTCGGGGTGAAGAGCATTCCACAGCACCAGGTTCCGAGTGTGGAAAGCTAATGAGCCTGCATATTTCTTCTTGGCTCTTGCAGTCACAAATAGATCAGAATTTTTCAAGTATAAGCTCTAAGCAGGAACATAGGACGCAACTAAATCAGAAAGATGAGAAGGGGAAAGTCCAACTGTCTTTTGTCAGTAATACAACCTTTAAGTTACATCTTAAACCAAACCGTGAAAGTCAGCTAAAAATAGGGTGATATGATCTCAACTTCTTTGCTTTTAGTCAAAAGTCTGCCACATTTTGAATCAGCTACAAACTTTTTGTAATGCTAGACATTGGGAGACCAGCGCGCAATACATTGCAATAATTGAGCCGAGAAGAAAAAGACTCATGAATTTTAATCTCAGAATCACATTTCGACAGCATCAGGTTAATCTTCACATTATAACGGAAGGTGTTATAGTAATATTTTTACAGGCAAATGAAACGACAGATTAGGATCATTAATGACGTGTAGATTTTTGACCGACTCACTCTTGGTGATACTACATTTGTCAAGGTTCAGAGTAGTTATTGAGAACAATTCACGACAATGAGCTGGAACAAAAATCAACATCTCGTTTTTTTCTCGGTTGAGGTTGCACGAAAAAAAAAAGAAGTGACAACTATCATTTTATCTTGCCCAGGCAGGCCTCCAAATTTCCACAACATTAAAAGCGGTTTCCTTCAGCGGTGGATACAGTTGAGTGTCATTTGCATAGCAAAGGAAACTAATACTAAACTTGCAGAAAATATCACCAAGCGGAAGCATATCAATACTACGAAAGGGGCCCAGGTACAGAGCCCTGTCAAATTGTTAATTCACAAACATTTTCCATTGTGTGTAAACACCAGGTGGAATTTGAATTCAAGCTTTATTTCTGGATGAAATATTTGTTGTAATTAATGTCACGGATGGATGTGAGCTGGTGCAGGCTTGTGTTCTTAAAGACGTCTGAGCATCACAAGTCTAATGAGGAATGTGCTTTGTAGCTTACGGGCTTTTAAGCTGCCCTTTTCATAATCGCCCTCTTGTTTTGCGGCCTTTCGATACCATTCCTGCGAACTTGTGACCAGCAATGGTAGGCACCCTACGCGCCTGTTTGAGTGGACTTTTCACTTTCAAACGCTATTCACAGTCCAGATTTGTTGCACTTTCAACTTCCTCTTCCAGCAGCTTCAGCACATGACAAAAGGGGAAGTCAAACACTCAAATCACTTTTCTTTAACTTTTTCAAATCACCTAAGTCAATTTTAACAACAATAAATTATGTTTTTGGATGAATAAATTGAAAGCATTATATCATTTATTGAACACCGACCTTACACTCACTGTTTGTGCCTATAACTTCCTTAAAGGGACGGTGTGTTTTATTGAGCGTTTTGGTCACTTTGAGTCTCCATAGTTTGTATTCTATCTTGTGCTTTGTCGCAGTCGTTTTCGGTTGCACTACACAATACAGCAACATCTAGTGGTCAAATAGTTCGCAGTGTACCTTTTTAAATAAAAGTTGCTTTAACTTTACCATGGTCATTGACATGTCATTGGTGAGTTGAAGCTTGCAATCAACTTGCATTAACTTGATTTAATGTTTTTTAACTTTCAAAGCGATACTTTACAGAGGAAGTTGACATCTACATTTTCTTAACGATAACGGTTTGGATGTTTTGCCCATCCTCACTAGTCTTGTCACATTTTGATGAAGATTGCCTTTGTTACTTGTAAAATTTGAAGGAAAAAAATGCATTTATATTGTCACCTACTGTACTTCCAAAAATTAGGAAATTAAAGCAAACAATCTTTATTTACTTTCCACAGAAAAAGTGCATCTTGGTGGCCTTCCAAATGCCTCGTTCGTCTCTCGCTCTCGCATGTAGAGACGCCAGGTAGCCGGTGCAAGCATGCAACACTGGCTCCGTGTGTCCAGTTGGTGGCGCTGCTGAGCAGAGAGTGCTAGCAATGGATGAGTTCAGCGGCAGGACATACGGAACCAGCGGCATGGACAACAGACCTCTGTTTGGGGAGACGTCAGCACGGGTAGGACAACACTTGCTAACAGACACAAAGCAACAGACTTACTGGACACAACGGTACCGTGGTACCGCTTCATACAAGCCTAGTACGCTTCACGATCGTACTTCTAGCTGGAATTGTTCGTGAAACAAGCACAATTTCCCCCTAAGAAATAATTAAGAACAAATGGGTCAGTTCCCATCCTTCTGTAAGCATTCAAGTGAACCCCAAATACACATTTACAGGACAGCAGTGTCAGCGTCATTTTCAAGCAAACTTTTGAGAACACTTTACGCAAAGGTCAAGCAATTTTTAATCCTTGAAATCATATTTAAAGTCAATCATTTTCAAGGATTTTAAGCACCTGACAAACCCTAACAGTAAATAAGATGTTATTAACAAAATAAAATGCAAGTCTGTTACAAACTCTTGTCATGGAGGATGTCAGAGTAACTGAGGTTTATGTGTGGTGCGGAGAAGGTGGGACTGCAATCATTCCTGTCAACTTGTACATTTTCAGAATATTTTATGTTTTTTGATCATTTCAAATTTTATATAAGTTTTATACAAATTTGTTTTACCGCACCCAAACGGCTCTTCAGATTGTTTCCGTTGCTTTCATCCATATTACCAATTATTATGTAACAGTATGCACAAAGGACTTAAAAGGGGGAAAAAGTGAAGCAAAAATAGTAAACTAGACAAAAAAACCTGAAAAAAAGTAGGGGAAAGGGGGAAAAAGCAAGAAATGGAAGTAAAAAGAAGAATACTAGAGAACAAAAGAAGAAAAAGGCAAGAAAAAATAAAAAGCTAGGAAAAAAATAAAGTAAGAAAATATTAAAGAAAAAATTGTAGATAATAAAGAAGAAAAGTGTAAGATAAAAGGACACTGTTTGGGGGTCTCTTTGATTGCCCGTTGTTACATTCACACAGTCAAATATTTTTGCTAACATTGTACTTCCACTAAAAAAGCTTGATTAAATGCAGATTTGTATTGTGCAACCAACCAAATAAATCCACAAAATGTTAGTCAAAGGTAACAAAAGATACTTTTTAAAAACAAAAATCTCATGTAATAGTTGTAAAAACAACTGACTTGTGGGTCGTGAAACCTTTCTATTTTTAGCCAATTTATTCAAATTTGAAAAACTAACCAGTGTTGCCAGAAAGCCAAAAGAAATGTAGCTTGATTTGATCTTTCAAGTTTTCAAATGCCGCAGCCCACCTTTAAGATTAAAGTTACTGTGATTTTAAAGCCCCAATGTGTAATATTTGACCACTAAATGGCACTGTGTTGTATGGTGTGAGCAAGGGCCAGTGCCACAGGGCACAGCATGGCGGCATGATGCCAGACAAACATGGCAAACAAATTTCTCAACCTATGATTTTTTTTTAAACAAAAAATTAGGATTGGTATGATATTTCATGCATTTCTGCCAAATATTAAAATGAATCTTTTTTTTTCTTTAAACTAAATGCAGGGATCAGAATTTTCCGCGGATCCGCGGATTTCCGCTGTTTTTGAACCCCAAAGGTCATTCCCGTAAATCGTCTGAATTCGATGAGAAAATATTTTGGGGGGGTGAGGTATGATACGTGACTGTTTCATCACCCCAAGTTAGCAGTTAGAGATCGCGAGAAAAATCGGCAAAAAGAAGCGCAGCGCATTAGATCTATAACACACAACGTGGTTTAGCTAACAAATAGATCGACTCCTACCATTGGTCGATAGGTTCGCTGATAACCAATCAGCGGAGCTTTTGTTCAGAGCATTGGCTTTCTCAAACATGGCGCTCCTTCCGGTCTTTTTAAACTCTATTTTCAAATTAATGATGAATGGTTATTAATGTATATATTTTCATATATATTGTTGATTAGTAGCTAAATACAAGGTCCATCTTCATCATCAAAACACAACGACAATGGTGATGGTTGTAACATTGTAATCCCCCAATTGTTTTAAACATCTTAAAACTGAAAAAAATACATGGTTTCTGTTTTGTTGGATTTAATTCATTCTAGTGCAATTTTCACCTAGCAAATAAGATAAATGCTGTTGGCTCCGCCCTGGACCTGGCCGGGGCCTGCGGCCCCTGGACCCTGGCTATTTCAGCTGAAAATTAAAATCTCCATTCTGATCCCTGTAAATGAAAGTGTCTTGTACAACTGCGAGTCACTAAATATTGCACACTGTCCTTTTAAATGAACGTACAAGTACACACAAAGTAAAAACTTTTTCTGCCTATAGTAGTTTGCGTGCATAAACTACATGCGGTCACGAGTGGTGTGCAGTCCTGGACGCTTTCTAGTGGTAGCTTCTAGGACTACTCATGATCTAGAGGTCAACCGATTATTAGGCGTGCCAATTATCGGCACTGATATTTGGAAATGTGACGGATATCAGTATCTGCATTTTAATAATTTCAACGCGCTGATTATTTAGCAAAACACAGAGGAACTGTTGAGCTTTTCTCTTCCTCTCATGCCTTCTGTCTGTGATGCTACCCACCTTCTTATTGGATAAGAAACTGGTGGGAGGAGCCACTGAAGCAGGAAGCTGTCCGCACTGTCCAGACTTCAGTCTACTGGAGCAAGGGTTAGGGGTGTCTCAACTAATTTTTCCATTCGCACTTGCAAGTCTTTCTCTCTCCATCCTTTTGTAACCACTTTTGACTGAATTGTCAAGGAAATGTCGACAATGTGCAGCAACAAAACCAGTGTCTCACTCCCCTTTACGTGAACACAAACTTCGATTTTCCAATGCTTCCCAGCGCCGGGCTCCTGAATAGAACGAGTGTCGCGGTTGTAGTCTGTATAATGTGTTCATTAGGAAAAATTGATTGGCGTGATTAAAACAAATAAGCAATCGTAGTCTATATATAGGGTTTAGTAAGACATATTCATGTGAACGTCACCAACACTGGAGGCGACCCAATGTAAACGCTGTAATATTCACAACCACGACCATTTGCACAAGAGTAGGCATTATATAGCATACTATAGGAGCCTTATTGTAATGCATGTTTATTGTATGCAGTTGTTCACTAATCGAAGTGTAACCAGAGCACCATTGTGAATGAGACCCTGGGTTTATCGGATTTCCTTGTGTAAACAAATGTTTGATTTAAATTTAAAATCTGACTTACCCTTTCTACTGTTTGCAAAGTAAAACACACTTCAATTTTATTGCGGTGTGTGGCTTTGGGAATACAGAGGAATACTGGACCACACTCAATAGTCATGTGAAAGTGAAAGATTAGTCATGTTAGTTGTTTTGTAATTCTAATTAAACCCATATCGGTCAATCCTTATCGTGAAATGGATTTTCCTTCGTATAGTGAGCAGGATTTTTGTTGCACACAGAACTCTTCTATCGAAATTCTCGCGCAAAAAGGTACCACTGTATCTTGTGGAAATTATTTGCCTAATGCTAACACATAATAAAAAATTGACTGTAACATTAAGGACTAAAGCAACTTTAACCATCACTTAATCATATTATTGACATCGCCATTGAAACGCCGTGTCACATGAGCAAATATTTTTTTTTATGTCGCAGGATCGCATCATCAATTTGGCGGTAGGAGGCGTTACATCTCTAGTTGTGCTGGTAAGTGTGTGATCTCAACACTTTCTCAAACGTCTTAGACTTTTTATTCCCAGTGACTTGTTGTAATCACAGGAGAGTGATATGGTAAATGGATTGCATTTATATAGAGTTTTACCAGTCACCGAGGACCTCCAATGCGGTTTACAATACACAGCACACGTTACTAGGGCTGCAACTAACAATTATTCTAATAATCGATTCATCTGACAATTATTTTTTAATTAATCAATGAATCAAGTAAAAATAAAAACTCATGATTAATTTACTCTACAAATACTGAAATGTTGTGAACAAACAAGAAAAAAGTGAACAAAACAGAATATTCTACAATATTAAACAATAAAAAAATCTGTCAAATGACAAAGAAAGTACATAAAATATGTATGCTATACATGCATGACTTTTTTTGTCTGTTTTCTCGATGTCTGTCATGATTCATGTCATGATTGACCGTAGCCTTTGAAAATAGCGCCATAGTTCAGACCTGGGCACTCCGGACCTGGAGGGCCGTATGTTCTGCATGATTTTTGAGGTTTCTCTGATCCAATACAGGTGATTCCAATCACCAGTATCGTTAACGAGCACTTGCTAGCTTGCTAACGAGGTTATAATTTGTATCACCTGAGTTAAAGAAGAGCAAACTTCAAAATCTGGCAGGACGTATGGCCCTCCAGGACCGGAGTGCCCAGGTCAAGTTCATGCAAGGCGCCTACCTGCATATCCGGGGTATTAGAGGTTCAGTGTCTTGCCCAAAGGCACTTCGATATTTAACTTATAGGAGCTGGGAATCAAACCTGCGACCTCTTCTGTTCATTATTGAATTACAAACGTTTGCACGCAACATCTATAAATTGTTTCAGACATTGAATTTTAGGTGTATTATTTTAACATTTGCAGTAAATTTCTATTTCCGTAACTACCTGACTACAGAGCGCACCTGATCAAAAGCCACCCGCACGAATTTAAGATAGCCAGCTTTATTCTGAAAAAAAGTTTGTCAGAAAATGTCACATTGTGCAGTGATTACCGCCTCCACCAGGAGGTGGGAACCTAGTTGTGATATGATCACCGTAAATTCTGAACTTCAGAAGGCACCAGATTAAAAGCCCAATGCACAAATTTAAAAAATCTCAATTTTGTCTTCGTACGAGCCTCACTGGATTTAAAGGCACAGGTTTAAACAGCTATAAAAAATGAACTCCTTCATGTTCATTGTAAACAAGTCAGAAAAGTAAACCTTGTGCCGTGAAGACACTCCCCTGCAGAATGTGTCCGCAGCTGTCAATGTTAAACTAGCACAGCAGTTGATATTAATTC
Organism: Urocampus carinirostris; assembly: GCF_059441175.1. NCBI lineage: Eukaryota > Metazoa > Chordata > Actinopteri > Syngnathiformes > Syngnathidae > Urocampus > Urocampus carinirostris. The sequence continues at coordinate 22,247,140 of NC_142359.1, forward strand.
AATTTTTATTACCATATACGCGGGAGTGCGAAAAAAACGTTCTAAAAACAAACTCACCGTACTGTACTGACTAGAATTCAGAGGCCTTTACAATCACAACAGCCTGGACACATCCCACCATGCCTTGCACATATGACAAAATGATGGAGAGGAGACAGACATAAATGCTTGGTAACTTTGGTAACAAGTGGTGTTGGTTGGCAGCAGTTGACTAGTCATGAGTATAATTTTCCTTTCTGGACAAAAAACGACATCATATTAGGCTGTTTTTAATCTGACAACTTTCATCCCAATAGTCACATGTGCTCCTTGCTAGTTAATAAGTAGTGTTGACATGTATCATTTTTTTATGTAGTAGTAGCAATACTTGGTCCCCTCTCTCACTGTCGCGTGCGCAAGGGGATGGGAGAGCTTAAGATTGGTCGCATGGCTCATCAAATGTCCAGGCTGTTTTGATTTTACAGGCTACTGAATTTCAATCAGTAAATTGAGTTCTGTTTTGAGAATGTGTTGCATTCCTGCATACACGTTAATTCCAATTTGATGAATATTGAATGCTGCACTAGTTGATCAAAATTGATGAGTCTATTAATTGCTGCTGGATGTGTTACTTTTCTGTACATAGCTACTCTTGTCGTTAAATTTCTACACATTCAGAGGACTGGGCAGAAATCGCATCGTGTCAACCTCCGCAAGCCCTCGCGAAGCTTTGTCTGCAGCAGTTTTGTGCCGGCTGCCAGGTGCCAACTGAGGCACCCAGCCACTAGGAGGTGCTAAATAATACGCCCTTTCCTTTTAAGGTCACCGTCATCAGCTCCTTCGTTTTCCCTTCGTTGCCTCCGCGACCGCTGAACATCTTTTTTGCCGTTTGCATTCTGCTTGCCTGCGGATCCACCATTTTGCTGGTAAACACGAACCCTATTTGTGTTGATTTTAGAAAAAAAAGGTAGCAGAGCATTGTTGTTGTTTTCCCTTTCAGATCTTCTGGTACCGCCAAGGTGACCTGGAACCAAAATTCCGCAACCTGATCTACTACAAGCTGGCGTCAATCGTGTTGCTGTGTCTCTGTGCCAACCTCTACTTTCACGACGTCAGGTGAGATGCCGGGCCACTGCCAGCGGATGGGACAAACTCAAACCCGGGCACTCTGGGCGCTAGGACGCAGAAGGAGTTACATGTCAGAAGTTCACTTCTTATTTTGATTTTTTTCACACAAGTATCAAGAAAAGGCAAACAAAGCCTGCGCAATGGTTTTGTTTATTTGCTGTTGCAACAGAAGCCAACGGGCAGGAGGTAGTGCATCATGGAAACCTTTTGAGCATTTATTGCGCAAATCAAAATGAAGGCCGCCTTCTTGTCCATTCCTCAAGGGACTGTTTTTTTGTTGTTTTTTGTTAGCTCAACCGTTGGACCAAAATTGCCAACTACTTTTTGACTGCTACGAACATGCAGTGGTTCCTTTGTGTACAAACATTTCGTACCAACTAGTGTTTCAATTACGTCAAAATTTAGCTTCATCTACTAGTCTGCTTGTTTTGTCCTCACTAGTCGGACATGATACAAGTAAAGCAGTGCACGTGATGACATACACTTTTGGCTATATAATGCTACTGGTGATTTCTAGCATGTAAGGAGTACTAGTATTGTAGGGCTTTTTTCACTACTAGTGCATCTATTAGTGTGGTGAAGTAATAATAAGGTACCTGTTTTACTGATGCCAACAGAGTGCATTCTAGTTGATAAACTTTCAAACCCATCTTTCTACTAGTGTGTTTTTGTCCTCACTAGTCAGACAAAATACAAGCAAAGCACTTTTATTACTTGTATATATTGTAGCATGTCAGGAGTACGAGGTATGTGTGGCTTAGTTTCCCACTTAGTGGTCCTAGTATTGTGAAAACGATAATGAGCTAGCAATTTTACTAGTGAGGACAGAATCAATTCTTGTTGACAGACTTTTACCTTCTTCTACTTGTCTGTTAATTGCCCTGACTAGTCAGGCGTGATACCATTAAAAAGTGCACTTATTGGCTATGTAGTCCTACTAGTGACTTGTAGCATGTCGGTACATTACACCTTGCTTCACTACTGGTGGTCCTAGTAGCCTGAATATATTATTGAGTCAGATGATAATTAACTAGTGAGGACAGAAAGCATTCCAGGTTAACACACTTAGCTCCATCTACTATCCTATATTTTGTCCTCACTAGTCAGACATAATACAAGTGAAGAACTACTACTATTTCTAGGATGTCAGGAGTACTAGTAATGCACGGCTCTGCTTTACTATAAGTGGTCCTCGTAGTGTGAAAACATTATCGAGTCAGCTGTTTAACTGGTGAGGACAGAAAGCATTCTAGTTGAAAGACTTTAGACTCCATCCACTAGTCTGTTTTTCTTCCTTAAACTACTGTATTTTCCAGACTATACGGCAGACCTGATTATAAGGCGCATGCTATTAAAACTGCATTAAAAGCAAGGGTTGCATTTTTAAAAAACATTAAGAAAATTGAAGTAATTTCAGAGAACATAAATCTTGGGAAATCTAACTTGATTCATTTATAAATGGTTCAAATACCCAGAAGAATCTCAGTATACTTTTTCATATATGATCATATTCTTTGTAGTTTAGTTCTATAAGTTTATTTTCTGACAACTTTTTGTTTTTTTAGGTGCGCCTTATAGTCCACAAAATACAGTATTGATTAAATTATTCAATTTACTGCTGCTTGAAATGTTTTGAGTATTGAGGACAAGAGAATATGAGTGTGTCGACCTTCAGATGGTCATCAATGAATGTTCAAAGGGCTTTCCATAGCGTCGAGCCTAGAACTGAACCGATTATGCAATTTTATTTTGGACACCAAATGTCAATGTTTCACACATTCCAGACAGCTTGGAAGGGCGGCATATTTGCACTTGTTGAAGGCCCTTGATAAAACGTTTGCCTTGCGATGCTTTGGAGTCGGGACATAAGCGCTTCAAATCGATGCCGCAAGTAAAGCACCATTGAAGGAATTACACTTTTAATGCTTCTTTTGCCACCAGAGAAGGAAAAGCTCACTGCGACTTAAGATTGTCAATGACACATTTGTTTTTGTTTTTATTTAAGATTTCACAGAATAAATACATGTTATCCAAACTGTGTCCGTATTTCATCTTCATCTAAAAAAAGTCGAGATAAGAACGGTGCTTGGAAAAAAAAAACGTGTAAAGTATGAACATCCCCCCCTGCTGGCCGCACAGGGCTTAATCGCAGCCGTCCTGATTCTCCAAGATGGGATCTGAAGACGAGAAGATGCGGTCAGAGCTGTCAATCATACCTCGCAGCGTGGACTCACCTGTGAGTGTGCTGCTGATGTTGGGTGGGGACACAATCAGGACAGCGTCGCTCGCGTCCATTTCCGAATGTCTTGTAGGACTGTCTGCTGGAGGTGGAGTCAGCTGCTCGGCAACAAAAGACTATATTTACAAAACCTTTCCCCAACTTTTGTTGAGCCCCTAAAATACATGCGAAGACGCTTTGGTGTTTCCTGGACAGGAAGATTTTGGCGGGCTACCAGGGTTTAATTGGTCCCACCAGAGTCTCAAAGTTGTATTATTTTAAAATAGATCATGTCGAAATGCAATAACTACGAAGTAGATCGAAATAAACTTCAGTTCTCATATGAATGGGTGGTCCCTAAGCTACGGCCCACGGGCCCGCATTTGGTCTGGAGCCCTGAACATTACCAGAAAGTATTTTTAAGCCCTTTTTTTTGCCTAAAATATTTCCAAGTGGTTGCACGTTTTGGTTAGGATTTAAGCATGGTTGCTGCAGTAAGCGTGCTGAAAAGGCATTGGGTTTTTATCTCATCATCAGAAATATTATTTTTGTCATGCATTTCACATGTTACTATGACAGTTATATTACATTATAATACTAATACATTATATTAGTCTTTGATCTGTGCAGCCCTTTGATACTCTTTGATTAAGGGCTATACAAATAAATATGACTTAAATAAAACCAAAGTAGTAGTCTTAGAAGTAAAAATGGATGGTGCTGCAATAGACACTGTATCAGAGATGGAGTTTTTAGGGGTCATAGTAGAAAATAAATTAAGCTGAAAAACACATCAGACACATACAAACTAAGGTATCTAAAAGCATTTCAATAATTAATAAAGCCAAATTCCTTTTAAACTATAATGCATTGTATTATATTGTTCTCTAGTTCTGCCATAATTCTAATCTGCAGAATTCTGGGGCAATAATTACAAAAGTTCACTACAGCCCCTTTTTATCCTCCAAAATCATGCAATTAGAACTATATACAAGGTAGGATATCAGGATTATACTAATATTTTATTCCTGCATTCCAAATTATTAAAATTGGAGGATTTAGGAAAATGTTTCACTTCACAACTGCTATTTAGGGTCAACAAAAACAGCCAGAAAACATCCAAAAATTACTCATTCGGAAAGAGGGAAATTATAACTTAAGGGGCTGTAGTAAATTCAAAATCCCAAAGGTGAGAACCACCAGGAAAAGTATGTGTGTGTCTGTGTGTGGAGTCAAACTTTGGAACAATTTACAAGACGAGATCAAACAATGTCCAACGATTCACGTGTTCAAATTTAAATACAAAATAAACATTTCTGGCAGAATACAGAGATGAAGAAAATGGGGTATGAGCGATACTAGAGATTGGAAATACTGTGTTAACAACTATAGTAATTTTGTTGTTATTGTTACTATTATAACTGTTATTGCTATTGTTGTTATTATCATTGGGGTCACAATGATATTTAGTGACTAGTAGCATTATAACATTATTAGATGGCTACTACAATGATTAGTGTATAAAATATGTGACTATTCTTATAATTATTGATATCTGACCTATGTAATATGTATATCTGTGAGATTTTGTTATATTTAGACACAAAAGAGGAGCTAGCTGTAAAATGTAATTAATAGGAAAGATGAAGGGGAAATCGGCGTCTGCTTCATAGTACCCCTTTTCGAACATGTTATGTAACATTATTTTGTTGTTGAGTTATTGTTTTTGTCCTGTTTTTGTTTTAATGTTTGAAATAAAGTTTTTATTCATTCATTTATTCTTAATTTACGTCTAAAAATGCACCAGATCGATACCTTTGAATTTACATTCACAAGTCAAGTCAAGTCATTTTTATTTGTATAGCCCTAAATCACGAAGAGTCTCAAAGGGCTTCACAGATTATTACACTATATTACACAGACTATTTTTCAGCCGACGAGAAGAGTAGGTTATTCATATGCTATGGAGTAGAAGTGAGTTTTAAGTTTAGAAGATTTTCTATCCGAGGAGCATGCTCCCGGTCCCACCTACACTAAGATTCTATGGAAAACGCCGCACCTTATCAGTCAAACTATCCTCTATTGTCTCCTCTGCCGCCGCTTTTTCTGAGCCTTCTAGAAGATCCGAGACGCCGTCCTGCTGCCGTTCTTCCGTCTCCAGGACGAGCGTTTCAGAGGTTGACGTGTTTGCCGCAGTCGGCGCCACCGTCTGGATTATGACGCCGTCACTGGCGCACAGGCCGTCCGACTACAAAATGGCCACCATGCGCTTATCAATTTTTACTTAAAGGGACAGTGTGTATTATTTGATCGCCACATGTCACTGTATGATGTACTGCAGCTCAAGACGAGAGCTATAATCACAAGGAAGAAGACAAACTACGGAGACTTAAGACTGACCAAACTGCACCATTTTTTTGCCAAGCCTTTTACGAAGGAAAATAAGGGGGGAGGAAAATAAAAGAAAAAAAGAAGGGAAATGAAAATGTGAGAAAAGGAAAATAGAAAGCATTAAAATAAGAAGGAAAGAAAATGAAGAAAAAGAAAAAATAGGGGTAAAAGGCCAAAAAAACAAGAGGCAAAAACAACTGAAAAGGGGAAGAAATAAAGAGGACACAGGAAAAAAAATATCAAGTAAAAAGACAAAAAGAATAACAGAAAATAATAAAAAGAAAGGGTAAAAAAAAAGCAAAATAGGAAAAAGAAACCAGAAAAATAGGGAAAAGGAAATAAAAACAGGAAAAAATGAAATTTAAAAAAAAAAAAGGCAAACTCGTGGCAGCAAGATGGCAGACAGTGATGTCAGATAGTTGTGGCTCTAGATACATAAATTAAAAAATTGCCCCACCTACCAGTATACAAAAAAATTGCTCGTTTTATATAACACCTGTATTTTTGCCCTTTTTTTTAAAACCAATATAGTTTTCGCACTGATGAACTAAGTTATTTGACACTAGGGGGCGCTAAATAAAACACACCATCCCTCTTACGTGCTTTAAGTTGCATGAAGCGATTGTTACATACGGGTAAACTGTGCAGGATGATGTGCTCAGTGGATGCGGGGGAGGAGCTTGTCGTCAAGGTAACGGTGCTGTTGTTGGCCAGGCCAAAGGACAGGCCCTGATTGGATGTGGTCTGCAGGAAGTACGTCCCTGGCGTTCCGGTTGGCTGCAATTGGAATGCCTGAAAACAAAATGGCATAATCACAAAAATTAAACAACAAAAAGCTTCAGTCTCACTTAAAAGTAAACCTTCCGATCTAACAGGGATCAGTACACTACGGCCCGCGGGCAACTTGCGGCCCATTAGGTTTTTTATTTCGGCCCGCCAAAGAAAATGGTCACAATATCATTACAGTATATATATTAAATAAACTATATTGTTGGGATATGATATAATGAAATTGTGTGTTTAATTGCTGTTAAAAGTGTCGTAAAAATTGTTAAAACGTCATATTGTCAGATATAACGAAATTGTGAATATGCTTAATTGCTGTTAAAATTGTCGAGAATATTTTTTTAATTTGCTGTTAATAGTGTCAATAAAATTGTTCAAACCAAACATTACTACTAATATAAAAATGTTCTTTTGGGTGCCAGCTTTGTCACCATTGTTCTTTTGTGTGTCTACTACAAAAATACTACTACATAAATACTTTAAAAAATACTACAAAATGGCAAAAAAATGAATATCAAATTCAGTACTATAAAAAGTTTTGGTTTAAATCTGAAAAGAATAAAATAAATACGACAGAAATACTGTGGCAGAAATACTATAATACAAAAAGAAAATACTGCTCCAGTAATTCTACAAATATACTACTTTAGAAATACTACAAATTAAATTGCTACAATTTAGCGCTTAAACACAGGGGCCTAATATACTATTTTGGTTTGAGACTGAAAATGTACTACAAAAATACTACTACAGAAATACTTTAATACAAATGTTAGTTTTAGCTTAACCTGAGGTAGCATTAGCTATGTCAACAAAGCAGCTTAAAGGTTACCAAAATCAGGTATCGTTACCAGTGCTGATACTACTCAAGTTATATATATTTTTTGCAATCAAACGAGAAATGAGTACATTTAGGGGATTACCCTCAATGTTATTCACTTTCAAGAGAAAATGCTAAATTGGGGTTAAGAAGTCGAAAATTGCTGCGCTTGCTTTCTTTCGGTTGGACTGTCAGTATTTGGTATCAGTGTTTGGTGCAAATACCTTAGGCAGAGAATACATACAGGACTGTCCCCAAAAATGAATATTGTGATACTTATTTTCTGTAATGCAATTAAAAAACAATAATGTCATACATTTTGGATTCCTTCCTAGTATTGCAAACCCTTCATTAGCGTATTTTCTGCACCAGGTTACAAGGCGCAACCACAACAAATAGTCTTTTGTCATATATTTTTCATAATTGGCGCACTGGAAAATAAGGCGCATGGAGTAAAAATTATCAAATGTATTTATGTCCGCATTTTTATACACTTACGTTATATATTAGTGCAACGATCGATTGTTAAAGGTAGCCACTGCAACGACAGCCTAGCTGGCCATCTAAGTGTCTTCCAACTCACAGTTTTATATACCAAGTGTTGAACGCATCCTCAATGTAATCTCCTTTAAAAGGCGTGTTTTTTATTTGATTTCATTACAATAATAAAATTTGACAGAAAACTCATTTTAGTAAATATTTGAATATAGAACTAAATCATCAAATAAAATAAATAATTTTAATAAGCAAACAATAATTTGTTATTCAGTTTTGATAAAGTTCTGTGGAAAGAAAAAAACACGGTAGCACGTCTTTCGTCATTGCTTGCTGCAGGCAGAGTACGCACGCCAGCATAAACGACAGACAGGACCTGAGTTTATCAATATAAATTGTAAGTGATACATTGCTTGAAAAACTAAATCTCTTCTTTTCTTCGTTTTGGCTCTTCTGTAATTCGCGATGGACAAAAACACGATCTAGACAAGTTGAAAATCTCTGATCCGAGTGGCCAGCTACCATAGACCAGGAATCCAACAAGAATCTGTTTCGTCATAGAGCTTCACATCAAGGTCCCGGTCGGAATTGGATTATTCCTTTGCCCTTGGCCTGCTTAACTTTGAGAATCAACTTGTACTCATAGTACACACCCATTAATTACAGAACATCGAATTTGTGTTTTCTTTGCTTATTCGATGAACCCTCTTCATTCATTGGAATTGTCATTTAAATTTGAAGTGTATTATTGTGTGACTTTAACCAAAACAAGTTCACCGGAAATTTGATTCTGAAATCTATCAGTGCCCATAAATAAAAATTTCAAGATTAACTATAGGTTTATCAACAGAAATGAGAGTAGATGACCGGTTATTAAACTGAGGAGAAATTAAACAGGGTTAGTAAATCAAGATTAACCAAATAGGGTTTCTCATCTAACACCTTAAACCGAATGAAAGTGTTTTTTACTATAACTTCTGTAAAATTTTCGCCATTGTCTTGTTCATTAAATTGACGGCTTCCGTTTAAATTAATTTTGACTATGGTGTTTCCTCTATTCATGTTTTCACTCATCAAACCTAGAAATAGTCCAGTAGCTTTTTTCCCCTCTGCCTAACAGCATAGGTGCTACATAACCGACAAAGTCCGATTCCTCAAATCGCCCCCAAACTTCACTCACCGGAAGAATCTCATAGGTCTGTAGTGACCCTCCGTTCAGCGTGATGGTTTCTCCTTCGCTGCCGGCCGTCGAAGACTCTGAGCAGCCAAACCCCGCCACGGAATCAATAGTTAAGATTTGTTCCCAGACTGCGGGCTGCGATCCCGGTGCCGAGTCTCACCTAAGTGTGCGATCTGAAGAGGGATCTGCAGCGATGCCGAGCCGGGATTCGAACCGTTTTCCTCCAAGCGTCCCAGACGGATCTGGAGCGGGGAGGCGATGCTAGCCGGCGTGGCTGCCGGCTGCGTGGATGACATCAACTCGTCGAGAGCCTTGAGTAACACTGCGAACGGGCAGGTACCGTTTCAAGCGCAGTTCAAAGTCGATGAACTCGATTAAACACAAAAAAATACTCTAGTGGGTTACGCACATGGGAAAGGGATGTCCTTGTGATTGGAAACCTGTCTCTTGATGCTCCACCATTTGGAGCGCAACCACTGCGGCGAGCGCACGCTGCTCCAACCTCCAGCCAATTCCTCCCAATTTATATCGTTTTCGTCCGCCACACGCAGCTCCATGATCCTTCAAAACACACATACTCTATTTCAGGGGTCGGCAACCTATGACACGCGTGCCAGCAGTTGCACGCCAAAAAAATAATCGTTGAATTAAAAAAAAAAGTTTTTTAAAATGTGCATTTTTACCTAAAATTTAGACATTTTCAGTTGCGCGTCGTGTTATTTAGAGGCTTTACGGTAGCACCCTTCCTCCTCTCCTCGGTGTGTGAGTGTGTGTCTGTGCGACGCCGAGGAGAGGAGGCGAGATCAGTGTTTTAAGCCAGCCACAGAAACACTAGCGCGTGAAAAATCTCGTTCTTTTCAGCCAGCGTGGACAGATGACTGGGGCTTTATGCAAAAAAAAAAAATGACCGTGCTGTTGGTGCATTATGCCTCGAGAGTGTTGTACCTCGAACATTAAGTATTAAATATCATTACGAGACGAAACATAAACATGGATTCAAGGATGAGCCTGACAAGGTGGGGACATTAAAACGCGCCGTGTCCTAGTCCGGCAAACAAGCACATACCCTGAAAACCTTTGTCACTGCTAAAAACATCACCACTGAAGCAAGCTATCACATTGCTCACTGCATAGAAAAGCTCATAAAACCATTTACTGATGGCAAATATTTTAAAGAAGCGTGTGTGTGCGTGTATACGTGCGTGTGCGTGCCTTCAGCTTTGCTGATGTTATTTCAAGCTTTGATATTTTCTGCAACAAGATATCATTGATGAATGGTATGGTAGCTATCCATAACACTTGTTTTTTGATTGTAGTTCATTATTAATGAAGAACGATTGATTCTGGTTAATTCTTGTGGTAAAAAGTTGAAGTCATTGATGTCTACAGGCCTTTCCACATGTTGTTCACATTCATTTTTTAGTTAATTGATAAACAAGAATAGAAGATAAATTGCTCAGTTATACTATTTCAATGTTTATCCATGTTGTATATCCAGACTGGTGTAAAATGACAGCTCTGTTGGATATTAAAAAAAAATATTGTGCGAGTCATTAATCCTAATGTGGCACACGGATTTATAAGGAAATTTGAAAGTGGCACTCCACACCGAAAAGGTTGCTGACCCCTGCTCTATTTGTTTGTGTATAACGTGAATTTCAAACCTTAACCATCAAACATTTGGGTGGGTGTTCTACACTAGGGTTTACGGTAGTATATTACCGTTTTTGTGCAATGATTGATCAGTCGAAAAATATCGCTGACCGCAATCGCAAAACAACGGCTGGGACAAGAATCGAACCCGGACATAGTGGTGAGAACACTAAATCCTAACCACGAGAGAACCAAGAATACAGATCAGCCTTTGGCCACAACCAGGCTGTGGACCGGTATCGGGCCTTGGGTCGTTTGATACCAGGCTGCACAGAAAGACAAAACATTCCCTTATTTTCTGCTTCTATCGTATTCATTCATGAATGCAAGTATTTTTCTTCACCCCTGGGAAAACCCTACGAGTTTGGTTTCACTCGACACTGGAATTTTACAGTCCTATATAGCGGTAATTGAACAATGATGGATCAGTCAACAAATATCACTGACTTAATTTTCTCAGCATTTAATACAACAGGATATGAACCCCAATTGTGGCGATGAGAGCGTCAAATTGTACCCACTAGGCCAATATGCTCAAAGATAACAACAGAAAAGGCATTTGATTTTCTCATCAATACACTTTTGCCCACGGTGCCACTTGAACAACGGTGTAATAGAGAATTACGGCAAGCGGTTTATCCAAAACAACGCAATACAACGTGGCACTGTGAGTAAAAATACTGTGATAATGAGATAAAGTCAAATGCCTTTTCTTATGTTATCTCAATGCCTAGTGGTGTTGTGATACCACATTGGATTTGGTCTTATTTGTATTATTATAATTACTACGGGTATTATTACGATCATTTTATTGTTATTAATACCAATGCTCTTATTGGGCCGGGCCACGAGGATATGCTCAGACATTAAACCGGTCTGTAGTCCAGGAAAAGTTTGCTGAACACTGATATATACTGGACTGTCTCAGAAAATTAGAATATTGTGATAAACTTCTTTATTTTCTGTAATGCAATTAAAAAAACAAAAATGTCATACATTCTGGATTCATTACACATCAACTGAACTATTTCAAGCCTTTTATTATTTTAATATTGCTGAATTTGGCTTACAGCTTAAGAAAACTCAAAAATCCTATCTCAAAATATTAGAATATCATGAAAAAGTATACAAGTAGGCTATTCAACTAATCACCTGAATCATCTAATTAACTCGAAACACCTTGCAAGGGTTTCCTGAGCCTTAAAAACACTCAGCTTGGTTCAGTAAACTAAATCACAAGTATGGGGAAGACTGCTGATCTGACTGCTGTCCAGAGGACCATCATTGATACCCTCCATCAGGAGGGTAAGACACAAAAAGAAATTTCTCAAAGAGCAGGCTGTTCACAGAGTGCAGTTTCAAAGCATATTCACAAAAAGTCTGTTGGAAGGGAAAAATGTGGCCGGAAACGCTGCACAACCAAGAGAGATGACCGCAGCCTTAACAAAATTGTGAAGAAGAGCCGCTTCCAGAATTTGGGGGAGCTTCAAAGACAGTGGGCTGAAGCTGGAGTCCAGGTATCAAAAGCCACAGTTCACAGACGTGTCCGGGAAATGGGCTACAATAGCCATATTCCCATGGTCAAGGCACTTCTGAACTCAAGACAACGGAAGAAGCGTCTGACTTGGGCTATGGAGAAGAAGCACTGGACAGTTGCAGAGTGGTCCAAAGTCCTCTTTTCAGACGAAAGCAAGTTTTGCATTTCATTTGGATGTCAAGGCGCCAGAGTCTGGAGAAAGGCTGGAGAAGAGGAAAATCCAAGTTGCTTGAAATCCAGTGTGAAGTTCCCACAGTCAGCAATGGTTTGGGGAGCCATGTCAGCTGCTGGTGTTGGTCCACTGTGTTTCATCAAGTCCAGAGTAAATGCAACTGTGTACCAAGAGATTTTAGAGCACTACATGCTTCCATCTGCTGAAAAGCTCTATGGAGATGAGGATTTCATTTTCCAGCATGATCTGGCACCTGCCCACAGTGCCAAAACCACCAGTAACTGGTGCACTGACCATGGCATCACTGTCCTTGATTGGCCTGCTAATTCCCCTGACCTGAACCCCATCGAGAATTTGTGGGGTATAGTTAAGAAGAAGATGAAAGACACCAGACCTACAAATGCAAATGAGCTGAAGGCCGCTATCGAAGCATCCTGGGCATCAATAACACCTCAGCAATGCCACAGGCTGATTGCCTCCATGCCACGCCGGATTGATGCAGTAATCCGTGCAAAAGGATTCCCAACCAAGTACTGAGTGCATCAATGGACATTTTCAAATGTTTGATTTAGTTTTGCTGTTATAAAATTATTTTTTTTACTTGGTCTGAGGAAGTATTCTAATATTTTGAGATAGGATTTTTGAGTGTTTTTCAGCTGTAAGCCAAAATCAGCAATATTCAAATAATAAAAGGCTTGAAATAGTTCAGTTGATGTGTAATGAATCCAGAATGTATGACATTTTTGTTTTTTTAATTGCATTACAGAAAATAAAGAACTTTATCACAATATTCTAATTTTCCGAGACAGTCCAGTATAGATAGATAGATACTTTATTCATTCCCGTAGGGAAATTCAATAGATAGGCACTGAAAAAGCTGAGGTCAATCATTATCTCTGGACAGAAGAGCAGTTTCAGTGACAGACTGCTGTCACTGTCTTGTACTACGGACAGACTGAAGAGATCTTTTCTTCCTCATGCCATGAGGCTCTTTAACTCCACCCGGCAGAGTAAAGGCCCACATTAAACCACACCACCTACATTGGATATTACCGAATCTTACTGCATTATGTGTTCTGTGTAGCACTATTTAGTTACTCTATATAACATGCTAAAGTGGGCATTTGCACGTCACACTGGGTATTTGTATATTGGATTCTTTTGGCTTTATTATTGTATTGTTCTCAGCTCAGGGATGCTGCTGGAAATGTGAATTTCCCTTAGGGGATGAATAAAGTATCTATCTATCTATCTATCTATCTATCTATCTATCTAGATGAAATACAAAAAGGCATTACATTTTATCTCATCACATTATTTTTCAGTCTCGGTATTATAAAAGAACAGAGAAATAAAAGTCGTCATGAAAAATATAAATATACTCAATACAGCAGGACGGGGGAAAAGAATATTCGGTGTATCTGATGGTGAATCCGACTTTGAAGGACATTCAATAAATACAATAAATAAAATAAATCCTTAATTAGACTATTATTGCGCTCTGTTGTTTGTTTTTTCCATTGTTACTATCGGCCAAATCATATCACTGTTCTTTGACTCCCACACCCCTTAGATCTGCTGTGTTATTTATAACTTTGAAGATTATAACAAAGTGGAGGCTTTTCTGGGGAGGCAGCAGAAACAGGTAATGGATTCCTCTTCTGTCAGCTCCTCTCCCTGTTTGTCGTAACAAGTTAAAAACTCCATTGATGTCTTCTCTCCTTATTTTTAGTGTGTATTAAAATTAAACTTAACAGTCGCACACCTGAGCGTGAGGCTGAGGTCGTCGTTTTTGGTCCATTCGGTGCCACCGCTGTGCTTCCAGTTGAGGTAGTTGAGCCACTTGGATCGACACTGCTTCTCGGATCGCGTGCCCACCCGACTGGCCACAGAGGCCCAGGAAACCCCGCCCGTCACGGCAGAGCCTGGCGCTGTGGCCGCCATCTCGTAGACAACCTCCGCCAGACGCTGCTCCTCCTCTTCACTCCATTTGCCTATGGGAGTAATTTCAGACCATTGGGGCTGCAACCATTAGTTGTCGACAAGAATCGATAACAGAGTCGACAATGAATTCCATTGGCGATTAGTCACGTTTTTACAAAGAATGAGGCATTTTACATGATTATAATCTTTCTAAAGCGGCTTGGTTTTGAGAGGTAACATACCTTGCGTATCATGGCAGTATGTCGGCGGTGCATTGATAGTCAAAGAAAACAGTGGACAAATGGAGTCTGACTCGCCTTGATAAGATTCAAGTTAACATTTAAGCTAATACGGTCCGATGACACACATTTCACGCATTATAAGTGTATATTTCACTATAAAAGAGAGCTTGTGTGTTATGCCAGATTGTGTCTCAACAACGTGTTTGAATTCATCCATCCATCCATTATCTGCACCGCTTGTCCTCAGTAGGGTCGCGGGGGTGCTGGAGCCCATCCCCGCTGTCTTTGGGAAGTGGGCAGGGGACACCCTGAACCGGTTGCCGGGCACACAGAGACAGACAAATCACTCGCTCATTCACACCAAGGGACAATTTGCACGGCCAATGAACCTGACATACACATTCGTCTCAAAAGTCCTCAGGCAAGTCCTTGATGAAACCCTACGCTCGAAAAAATATCCAAGAAATGGTGGAAGGCAAACTTCTCATCTAAACGTGTTCTGATGCATCTAATTGCGTAAGAGAAATAGAAAAAATGACATGCCTTCTTAAAAGGTAGAGAAGCGCTACAGCGCTCTTGCTGCTAGTGGTAGAAGCACAGTGATGCACCTCTGGCCTAAATGTGTTAAAAACATGAATTCTATCTCCAGAATTAATCATGAAAAGAGCTTACGAGCCACATGTTCCCGAACCCTGCACTAGTGCATAGAATTTTCTCCCAACTGAGGACAAATTGCATTATTATAAGCTATCTCCGAGTAAGTTAGCTACTAGTTAGCAGCATCTTACCTGTGTTGCACGTGTCTTTCATCAGCCTGCAACGGTCCTTGACGGACGAGGCGCTGCGACCAAGTGCCGCGCCGATGGTCGACCAGTCGTTGCCGTGGCGATCCCTGAGCCTGAACATTTCGGATGATGCCTTTAGGCCAAAACGTCTACAATAGGTTCCACCAGAGGTGGGTGACATTGCAAATATTTCATATCGCCATTTAAAATCAAAAACACATCACAATCTCTAAATTATCAAAATGGAAAAAGAAAAAAAATGGGGGAAATAATGAGCACATTTTTTTACATTTTACAAAGATATTTCCTTTTTGAACAGGTTTTAATTTTCATTGTGGAAACTGTTGTTTACTTTAGATCAAAATGTGTATGGCTCTAGCTAACGTAGCAGACACTAACATTAGTCTCTAGATGTAATAGCATTAGCTCCTAAAGCGATGCTTATTGCTAACCAGCAGCAGTCTCAGCAAAAACGTGTGCTGGATCCATGCCAGAACAGAATAACATAAGCTCTAGGGACACTTAAGGGATAGTGTGTATTATTTGACCACTAGATGTTGCTAGGGGGTCACAAACTTCTTTGAAGCTGAGAGCAGATTTCTGTGACTGATTGGCATGAAACGGTACCATATTGGTTGGTTGGATCCCTTAACCACTATGATAGTAGGGGTACCATTTCCTGTGGTGTGTCTTGCAAGTACAGCATGGTAGCGCCCATCCCTCAAATGTTTTCAACCAGTCTTGAACCGGGGACCTTTTGTGTGTTAAGCCAATGTGTTACCACTGCACTACCAAACCGCTTTGACATATACATTTCTTGTACTTATGTTGATATTATGTTATTACCAGGTTGTAATTATTAGAAGTTAAGTCAACCACTAACACATTATGTCAGTTAGAAATATCATTTACGAGAAAATCGCAACGACTCATCAATAATGAGCTATTTTAAGAACTCGTCCGCTAGCTGCTCAGGGATTCTTAAGGGGCCAACTGGTGCCTATTGGCACCCCGTAGGAGACCCCTGGTGTAGTGCAACCTAAAATGAGTGCTAAAAAGCACACGGAAGTATACAAACTGTGGCCAAAATGCACCATTTTACTTCTCATTTGTTTGATCAGCCTTTTTCAGGGTTTTGGGTACCCGTAGCAGCAAGATGATGGACATTTATGTCAGCTGCCATGAGGAAAGGCTTATGTTATGTAAAATACAAAACAATTTCTCGACCTACAGGTAATTTAAACAAATGCACGTTTATGTGATGGTTCATGTATTTTTGCTTAATATTCAAATTAATATATTTTTTAATGAATTCTGTTTTTTTTTTTTTTACCATAAACACTGTCCTTTTAAACAATCTTTCAATATCGTTTTAATCTTGTTCATGATGCCATCCACCCCTAGTCTGGGGTTACAATGACTTAGCATCACATGTTGCCAAACACTCAGCAAACTTTCCCAGACAATTAGGCAAGACCACCAGATGCTCCGTGGATCGCTATCGGGTCCGGGAAGAGACGGAGACAGTTTCGGGAATGGAAACGAAAGCGCAGGCGGAAGTACAGCCTACTGTTTTGGCTACGTAACAACTCACACCGAGCCTGTAGCCCACCACCTCCAGATTCATTACCCACGAAACAGATGACCTTGGGAAACTGCTAAACTCGTGAAATTTGTATATCTATCATCATTGACCTGGCTCAATCCCAGGATCTCAGATGCTAGCGTGCAGCCAGCCTGCCGCTCTCAACATTGCTTTCTTACACTGAGAGTAGAAGCCCTCCATTTGTATAGTACTGTTGTTTAGTGACAAAATTGCCACAATTACTCACCCTTTTAACTTGTCAATCTCTCCTTGCGTGTACCTGACCAAACACACAACACACAGTTGTCATGTTAGTGCATGAATCTACGTTTGTGCGCTTATCTTTGCCACTCACTTGCCAACGTGGTTGCGATTGTCGTACATGCGCAGGACTCGCCTGTAGACGGCGAAGAGCGGCCTGTTGAGCCCCAATGCCACCGAGCGGTAAAAGTCTTTGCGCTCTTCTTTGGACATGTCGAAGATGATCTCGGCCGGGCTTTCGATGCCTCGACTCTGACAAACGTAAGCGAGTATTGAGCTCTACCTTGAGGTGGATCATGAGGCGAAAATAAAAATGCAAAGAAACCTTGACGTATTGTTCGATGTTGTTCATGAGAATGTTGATCTCGTCTTTGGACCACATCCCTTGTTTCCATTTGTGACCTTAGAAAAGCGACAGCCTAGGTTAAACCGATTGTTAACTTAAAACGATATTTTTCTTATTCCATTTTTTGTAACCATTAATAAAACATTGGTTATGACCTGTGCAAAAAAAACAAGAAGCACATTTTTTTTATGCTTAAAATACACTTGATGGCACCATTGCAGGGACATACGCTAATAATGTTTGCTTTCGTGATGCCTCAAGCATTCCAACTGTTTATTTTCTTACCATCAACAATTGTGATGATTTAATTGGATGACAAAAATAGCATTTTAAAAAGAATGTTTAAGAATATTGATTGCACATTTAGTAAACTGGATAGACGCTCCCCTACTTACGACCTTTCGAGTTACAAAAAACAGTAGATACGAACATTTCTTTCAGGATGTCGAAAAATATCCGGACATTGCTGTAAGTTAGATTTTGTATTTTGTGCACTTTTTTACGAGTAGAGGACATGACTGTAGTGCTCCTTTTCGCCGCTAGCGGCGTGTGGTGGCGCTGTGAGAGGTCACCCAGCATCCACCCCGAATAAGAAATATGGCTTCTACTTCCTAGTTGGTGTGTAAACATACTAGGGGTGTACTATATCTCTAGCATGCTAAGAACGTTGACGTTTTTATTGTTATACCTCATGCATCCGTTCAATATGGTTGGTGTAAAGTGAAGAAGAGGCAAGCTGTTTCTTTTGGAACAAAAGTGGAATAAGAAAGCTTGATGCGGTTGAGAAAATGGTCGGAACGCTTTTTTCGGCCACATTTTACCACGGAGTAGGAAATAGCCCAACTCTTGAAGCTCATCTTCCAAAAGTAAGTTAAACTTAACTTAATTTATCTTTATAGATCATATTATTTTATGAAATGTTCCTTTTTTCAGTACAAAACTATACAGGTTACTTGGACAAGCCTTAAACATATTTAAATAAACCTTAAACATACAAAATATAGCACTGAAGGAACTTACAAACAAATTCAACTTACAAACGATCGTCCGGAATCTATCTTGTTCGTAAGTAGGGTAGCGTCTGTACCAGGTTTTTGTGGATTACGGGTAACATTCAACTTTCTTCCAGCTTTACTTATACCACGGTCCACAGATGCCAATTTCTTTTCCCAGGGGATGCTATTTTTTTTCCCCGTAGATGCCCTTTTTGTTTACAGCAGATTTTTTCATTCAATGTCTGGCCCCGCAGAGCGTAACAGCCTGGCAACGCTTTCAACAATTTTGGGGGCCAGCCAGCACAGCAACCTCTACACTTTGAACAGTAACTTGATACAGTCTTGGCAGCAACTGGCGTCATTGTAATGGATTCACTACTGGGGGTTTGGAACCAATCCCGTAAGTCGATGTTACCTGCATTTTGTAAGTGGAACTACCTTGTATATTAAAGGGACAGTGTTTTATTCACACAAAAAAAAACAACGTTGATTTAAATAATAAGCAAAAATAGACAAATATCATAACAAAAACGCATTTTTATTTTATTTATTTTATAAATGCGAGTAAGAGTGAGAAATTTGAAGTTAATAAAGTTTGACAGATCTATCTGACCGTTTTGTTGAAGTTCCTATGGTAGCGCCTTATAGTCCGGTGTGCCTTATGTATGGAAAATATATGACAAAAAATCTGGTGCGTCTTATTGTACAAAAAGGATGGTACGTATAAAATGTCACAGAATATATGTTACATGTCATTTTTCTTTTTGCCTATACATATTTTATTTTATTTTTTCCTTGTTTTGAATTTTTCTATCTACATTGTACACCGGGGTTGCAAAGGAAAGTTCAATGGTATATTTATGTTAATGCAATTAAAGACAATATAAAATTTCTGGAATCTTTTCTATGTTTCTCTCACTAGGATTGAGACTTGTTACTCTCAAACGGGCATCCTGACCTTTGTTGGCAAGCTGGTCTTTGTCTTCTTTGGTGGTGAACCATGCTTGGCTGACGGCAGACACGTCGGCCTTCTCGTTGGGCGACGCCGTTGGGCCGTTGTCGCAAAGAACCTACATGCATGGGTCCATGCACAACAACATCAGAGTCTTCTGCGGGCTCGGGGTCACGGGATGTTTGACCAACCTGAATCTGGGTGACGGTGTCGTCCGCCCTTGTCGTCATGGTAACTTCGAAAGTTTCACAGCCCTCGGACGCTGAAGAAAAACAGACGCGGTTGTCACGATGAGTTTTTACTTTGTGGTTTGAATATCGGCTCACGGATCCTTTAATCGCCTGGTTTGTTGGGACTAAGGACACAACTCAGGATAGCTGGATAGCTTTCTCCACTGTTGAGGGTTCGTGGCCTGTTTTGTCCATTAAATAGGGGTACATACGATGCCGAGCAAAAGTATTGTATTAAGTGATTTCTGATATTGTCAGTATGTATTTTGAATGACACTTGGGGATATTGTTTGTGTTCTGTTGCTTAGGCCCAAAGAAGGCTTCTTTAGTTTTAAATGGGCGAGAGAAGAGGATGCTGCTGTGTTTTACCCACTGACTTGTTTGACATTTGCACAAAAATCAAACTGCATTAATGTGATTTTCATTACCTTTATCAAAAGATGCCATTTTATTTTTACAAATGCATGCCACATTTTATTGCACTCTTTTTGCTGCCCAGGTAAGGGGCACGTTATGGATTTCTTTCTTGCATTTCTTTAATCTGATCTGCATTAAAATGAGGAATTTTGATAGTAGGCTAATATAGCAAAGATAGGTACACACAGCATGTGTTGCTTTCATTCTAAGGCTTATATAGAGGTTTTATTTTTTTCGCCCACAGACGAATTGTTTTTTGCTTTGTTGGTCCAATATGGCTCTTCCAACATTTTGGATTGCAGACGCGTGCTAGAAGGCTTTGGGGGCAAAGTGCGATGCAAGGTCCAGCTTATATCTGGAAGGCAAGAGGACGCTTTACATCGACATGAACGGCGACCAGATGATAAATCTGTTGTATCTGCTACTGGTAACAATGGAATCCAGTACTATCCGTTTCATGTGGGGGAGTTTAACTCCTTCCCCCAAATAAAATGCCTGGGGAGGGATTGTCACCGTCAACCTGTACTTGCCCAAGACGCACCACCGGAAGTGGTGTCCCGATGACCCAGGTGGTTAAGGGATCCGTGACAAGGAACAGGAGCCTAAAAGTTATTTTATCCAAATCTTCTAATAATGGATGTTTGCATCTAATGTTGTTCCTCACTCACCTGGAACGTCAATAAGAGAAAAAGATTCATCCGAGTCGCCCGTGGAGTCGCACCTTTTTTTCGAGCATGGCTCACCGTTGTCATCTAAGTACAACAAGCGTGTCGTCAAACAAAAAGTGGAACCGATGAGGGTGGGGACGTACCGTCGGCAGGGCAGTGGAGTACGATGCTGCCCTCGCTTTCTCTTGTAAGGAGCTCTGCTGCTTCCATCGGCGTGCTGCCGCCCTGTTCTTCTGCCGCTGAACTCATCACACACCTGTCAAAAGGACACATGATTTGCAATATTGCATCATAAATATATCACTTTAGCTGTGTACTTAATATCACCTGTGAGCAAAGCAAGGGTGGTGATGTTTTCGTTAGGTAGGTTACCTTAGATGTGAAAAAAGCGGACTAAGCACTTTTGGTTTTGTTGACTCAGCATTTTTTTAACAAAAAAAGAGCAAGTGGATGACTGAACAGCTGCTTTTTAACTTCCAGTTTTCTCCTTGGATTCTTTGTATTTTGAGATCAATATTTTCTAAACAATGCATATGTGGACAATTACAAATATGGGCTGTTGGTACCCTGATTTCAGGATTCTAGTCTCTATCTGGATTCAGTCTTACTATTTGGTTTTTCTATTCTTATGTGCCAAAGACCCAGCCAAAAAGGGAAATGCCATCCAAAAATGGTTCCTGGCCTCAACGCGGGTGATGTTCTAAAGGCGCACAGCCATCCTAGTTTATATTGTACTCAATTAGTTTCTTATCACTAGCTCTCAGTTAATCTAAAGATAAATATCATAATTTTTTTTTACATTATATGTTTTACTCAATTTTCTTGATGTTTTAACATACTCTGATGTGTATTTTAATAGGATAAAGCCGTGCTTTTTCTACCAGTGTGCTGGAGAACACAAATGCGCTGTAAGAAAATTTTATCTTTGCAAAAAAACATGCGATTGTTCAGTATTCTTGTTTTCTTCCAGTGATCAGTCTAGTAACTGCAACATTCATCCCTATCATAAAGCGGCAGCAGATTCCCATTTTTT
The DNA here is from genome assembly GCF_059441175.1 of Urocampus carinirostris. Taxonomy (NCBI): domain Eukaryota; kingdom Metazoa; phylum Chordata; class Actinopteri; order Syngnathiformes; family Syngnathidae; genus Urocampus; species Urocampus carinirostris. The sequence continues at coordinate 22,268,936 of NC_142359.1, forward strand.
TTTCTTTTTATATTCTAATTATCTGCTCATGAGGTAGTACAGGGGAATCAATTCAACTTATTTTATCTAAAATTGCAATAAAAATAAAGTATCACCTTCTCAAGGATTCTTATCTTCCCCATGCTGGGGTGTTTGAGTTTTTCATGCAGGTTTTAGATAAAGGGATGTTGTAATTCTGGCCTGTGCGTCTCTTTGGGACTTTATATGATTTGGGGCTATACAAATAAATGGGTCTTGCACATATTTTTATTTAATCAAATTATTTTCCCATTTTACTAAAAGAAAAAAACAGAGTTGTTCCACAGGCAGTTCAATTTTGCTCATATCAAATAAGCTTTATGGAATTTGGAACTTCTCTGTAACCATCTATTGGCTTTTGTCATTATTGCAGCCTCATTTGGCTTGATCATAATGCGCAAATACATAGATTTCTTGGACACACTCAAAACAACTCATCTTTTTTCATCTTTCTTAGGGTTTGGGTTTATGTTCGGTCTTTATTTGAAGCAGGCCTTTTCTTACCTTTACCATTTTCACGCTACACTAACAAAAAAACACAAAACAATAGCCTGCGGGGTCGAGCATGATGTCACTCTGCAGCACTCTCCCCTAACCCTGTTACTCCGATCTAATGTGTTCCGCCCCGAACAGCTTTGCTAAAAGTAAGACGAAAGCAAACAGTTGTGATGTTACGCTCTAAGCAGACGCACGTTACAATTGTCGAACGATCACGGCCGCATCAATATCAGTCCTCCCGATGTCTTGCTGGATCCAGTTGAACAGCGAGTGACGTCTCGCTCGAACCAGCAATCGGCATGTGTCAAACGCTCGCGCAACAAGTGTCTTGATACATTGTTCCGATGCCGTGCCTCGTTCGACTGACAAAATCATGTGCCCGCCGAAGTAAAGCGTTGTAACTCAGGTGAGGAGAGATCGAGTCAGTCAATTTGCTTCAGTCAAACTCACACTCTTTCTAAAAAGGGACATCCCTCAAAGTGTTGTGGTTTGTGAGGAGAGCTTTTGTGAGCATTATGTTATACTATACGAGTCCGAGTGTGGTGAAGTTAGATCAGATTACACATTAATTTGCAATTGCACAAAAATAGGAATTTATTGACACACTGTACACCAATTTATACAACACATACACACAACTACATACACGTATTTATTAAGGACTCATTCAAGTTAGTTTTTGTGTCTGTCAGTTTTTGGCTTCGTTCATTTTTGTGTCAGTTTGTGAGTTTATGTGCTTGTTTGTGTGTTTGTTCATATATCTGTTTGGTATTAATTGTTTGAGTGACTGTGTGGTTTTAGAGAGTGAGAAAAACTAGAGAAAGAATTGAGGGAAGCTCAACTAAAGGAGCCAGGTCAAATGCGTGGGAGCAATTTGACCTTGAAGCACAAAAACGGGGGAAAAAAAAGAACTTTAGGGCAGCCATTTATCCCCATCCTGAACAAGTTGTCTTGAACTTATTTAAATATGCCTGCCACCTATGTCCCACGTGAAATAGTATTCTCAAAACTGGAGAGGTCATCAGCAAAGAGAGGAACCGGATAAAACCAAATACTACTGAGATTATTTGGTTTTTGAATAAAAGTGTGTGAAATACCCAAATCCTCATTCCAGTGTCACGAGTATTCTATACACCTACCATTAAGAGTTCCCATTACAGAAATATTTTACTTAAATTAACTTAACAGCTTTTTTTTTTTCCTGATGCATTTGGGGGGATCCATGCCAGGCCAAGAGTTGAGCCCGCCAGTGCCACTATGTGTATGGAGGTAGTTAACTACTATACCACTTACACGTTTAGTTAGTATAATGACACTTTGTGTTTTGGTTAAATGTAAATTTAATGTATTGAATTGTGTCAAATTTTTAGTATTTGTTTTAATGGTACAGAAGCATTAGTGAAGCGGTGTCGTGACTCACCACACTGGTTCGTGGAAAGTACTTCATAACACAACCATTTTAACACATCGCATCATATTGATTCACTGATTCAGAAAGTTTTGGAATCTCCATCACTAGCAGATAAGCGCGGCTAAGGCATAAGGGCTCGTTGAACTCAGTTGGGCATTGTCAAGACCAGAGGTGGGTAGTACATATACTCCTTTACATTTACTTGAGTAAGTTTTGGGAAATTTTGTACTTCTAGGAGTATTTTCAAATCCCTATACATTAACTTGAGTAAATTTGTAGAGAGAAAAAAACGGTAATTTTACTCCGCTACATAAGGCAACACTGAAGTTGATACTTTGTTACTTAATAAGTATATATATATGTCTCAGATTTTTTTTTTAAATGAGGATACAGTTGGAAATGTGAAATTCCCAACCGTGATGAATAAAGTATCGATTTCTATATATCTAAATTACCTCCACGTAAATACGCGTCTGTCTGTCTCCGATGAGGCGCATTTATTTTGACGCCAGGCGCTACAATGTTTAACATACCAAACGTACCAGCCTCATCACGTGCCCATATTCAACTTAAGCGGGGGAAAGTTGTTCACGGATGAAACAGATGGAAAATGTCACTTAGCAATAGCGACTATGAAAACACAGAAGAGGAGGAGCCCCCCTGGCCTCACATCAAAAGCATGTTCCCCTTAAAAAGAGTGCGAAACACCCGCTTCAACATGCAATGTCTCCTTTGTTCGAGTTCATGGGCTAGCTTGTTGTTCTGCTTGCAGAGCCTGTTAAGATAAGTAGTGGGGCTTTAAATGTGCTACTTGGTGCTACATATGCTTAATTTATTTGATTTATGCTACTTTTATTCTATTGTTTTTCAAGCACTTAAATTTATGTTGATTATTTTAATCTACTTTTGAATTATATGCATTTTTTGTTGATTGCATGGACTTTGATCATTTGATGATCTGATTGGTTGTTTTAAAAAATAATCTTAATACAACGCTACAGTTACTCAGTACCTGAGATTTTTTTCACCAAAAACTTTTACTCAAGTATTTGGATGACTACTTTTACTTCTACTTGAGTAATATTATTCTGAAGTAACAGTACTTTTACTTCAGTAACATTTTTGGCTACTCTACGCACCTCTGGTTAAGACATACTTAGTTTATCTATCTACCCTGCTCATATCCCTCGAGACGGGTGACCGACAGCAAGACAAACACATACACAAAAACAAAGAAAATAGAAAAATGGAAAAAGTAGCAAAAAAACACACACAAACATTTTTGGGGACCATGGCCAACCCAAATGATCAAACAAGTTAAGGACCTCGGCACCCAAGTTGGTCATGCTTTCGTCCCTCCAGATGAAACGGGACACAAGAAAGCAGCCATGTGACTCGGGTCAGGGCGACACAACACACTCTTCTGTTCAACAGCAAGGAAGCTTTCTGACAGCTTTCTCTGGTTTACCCCTTCCGCATCATAAAGGTGCCCTGCCCATCCCTTAGAACACGTCTAAGACATACTTAGTAGAGAATACCTAACTTGAAACTTTTCCAAGGACACCCCAAACGACACACCTCACCTTTAAGCTTAATACAGGGATCAGAATGGAGATTTTCATTTTCAGCTGAAATAGCCAGGGTCCAGGGCGGAGCCCGGTGGGGGCCTCAGGGGGGCAAACCCACCCGAAGCCAACGGCATTTATCTTATTTGCTATGTGAAAATTGCACTAGAATGAATTCAATCCAACAAAACAGAAACCATGTATTTTTTTCAGTTTTAAGATGTTTAAAACAATTGGGGGATTACAATGTTACAACCATCACCATTGTTGTTGTGTTTTGATGATGAAGATGGACCTTGTATTTAGCTACTAATCAACAATATATATGAAAATATATACATTAATAACCATTCATCATTAATTTGAAAATAGAATGCACAAACTGAACATGCTTAAAGAAAATACATGTCAGTCTGTGACAGTCTTCTCCAGCCATGACCACTTAAATTTATTCTTGATTCCTTTATCAATCTCGGAGACAAAAGCCTCGTCTTCTTTTCTTAGTATTTTCATATTTACTTTTTCAAACACTCATTTCACCGTTTGAAAAGACCGGAAGGAGCGCCATGTTTGAGAAAGCCAATGCTCTGAACAAAAGCTCCGCTGATTGGTTATCAGCGAACCTATCGACCAATGATAGGAGTCGATCTATTTGTTGTGTGTTATAGATCTAATACGCTGCGCTTCTTTTTGCCGATTTTTCTCGCGATCTCTAACTGCTAACTTGGGGTGATGAAACAGTCACGTATCATACCTTACCCCCCCAAATTATTTTCTCATCGAATTAAGACGATTTACGGGAATGACCTTTGGGGTTCAAAAACAGCGGAAATCCGCAGATCCGCGGAAAATTCTGATCCCTATTAATAAAACAGAAAACGGGGAACTGTGTCAAGGAAATGAAAATGAAATGATCTGCATTTATTTATTTCAAGTCAATGAAGACATCCCAAAGCGCTTTATAATGCGCTTCACATTTACCCATTCACACACACTCACACACCAATAGCAGCCGTGCAGCCATGCAAGGCGCCAACCTGCTTATTGGGGGCATTAGGGATTCAGTGTCTTACCCAAGGACACTTTGACATGTAACACTGAGGCAGGATTCGAACTGCGATCTCTTGATCCCAAGACGAATTTCTAATAAAAAAGTGCCATGACTTAACAAAGGTATAGAAGCACTTGGATAACGCATGTAAATACATTTCTAGCCTTAAAAGCAGTTATTCCCCATTGCAACAGCGCCCTCTGCTGTTTATTCCTGAACCGCACACAAGTTAGTGGGAATACTACTTCAGATGTCTTAAAATTAAATGGTTTAAACGACAGCACACGCCAAATAGTGTCCAGTTGTTCTCGCGTAACTTTAATTATTTCAAGTGATTGCACGCATACTTTAGACTTTATTCTATCTTTTGTATTTAAAAGCTACTTCGGCGAACTTGCAACAAAGGTAGGCTGCCTTAAATTGTCGAGTCTTTGTCACTTACACAAACACACTGTGACCATTTTGATGCTTCTGTTTATTCAATACAATAAACAGACAACCGGTGTTGCACAGGCTAATCGTTAGCATACAAAAGGCTTCGTGAAAATACGCAAAAGCTACGGCGCCATTTTATTGGGCAAGAATCTGGCGTCTGGTGTGAACCGAGCGATTTATTGAGACTTTTGAGGCATTTTGTCAGCGCGTGACTTCTCATAAGGCCCTTCAAACTTCCGCACGTCGAGGAGAAAGTCATTTTTGGCTTTTGAATGAGTTACTTACTTCCTGTTTTGGGTCCGGGAACTTGCTAGTTACCAGGATGAAGCCAAATGCCAGGATGAAGCACGACGTCGCGATGGGGGACAGTGGGTTGCCAAATAACTACTATACAAGGAAATTAATAGCGATTAATAGCCACTTTTAAGACTACCAATAAACTGTATTATAACACTATTTAGGAAATAATTTACAAATTACAGACTATTCAACTAAAATAAACATCAGTATAAATCTTTTTATACTTAGGATTGAACAAAACATGGCAACCACTTGATTCCCTCAAAAATAAATCCCCCTGTAAACTCAACACTTCGTCTCGCATATGAAATTAAAAAAAGATGACACGTGAATATCCTTTATATTATATTATTGAATATTCATTGTGCCATTTTTTTGCAAAAAAAGTAATGCCCTGCCATCTCTTCTTCGATTTCGAATTTATTGGTTCCTTTTTGTTGTTTCTACCGGAATCTAAAAGCGTACGCAACATTCAAATTGCATGAACCCAATGTTAGTCTTTTGGTTGACAAAATAATGGGAGATAAACCGGTGAGAGTGTAAGTAATACGACCCAAACTTCAAGCAATATTTTATTGTGCTCGTAATAAATCCGTGATGTTGTCGATCACATGGCTTCAACCTGTTAAGTGTGCGTTTGTTTTTTACTAGCTTGGTGTCTGGGGACGTCCAAGGCAAGCTTGGAATTCTCTTCAACAGAGTGCAAAGCATCCAGAAGAAGACGGGACAGTTTGATGTGAGCTGGGAGTGCACCATACTATTTAGAGCTCAGCACAGGATATCGTGTATTAAACAGTGTTGGGCGTTTTACTGGAAAAGGTCATTAGTTATACTTACTAGTTAATTTGAAAGTAATTACTTTACCCCCCAGGTTGGGTTGGGTTTATCCCCTAACCACTAGGGTTGTAAGGACACAATTACCTTTGGTGTGTATTGGGCAAGTAGAGCGTGGTGGTGCCCATCACTTAACAGGACACCAAAAAGTAGAGCGATACTCTGAAAATAACTATTTAGTTACAAATGAATTACTACATACTTGCATGGAAGCAGACCCTTTAGAATTGCTTTAAAATGGCCACACAATAAAAAGAAATACAAGAAAACGTCTGTGATACACCAATTTGTGGAAGCTGTAAAGCCTTCTTATTTCTTTGGGTGGCTTGCACAATCTTGAGGGCTCGCAAACAAAGACTTGGCCATGACACTCCATATCCATTTTGGCTTCTGACCACTCGAACATTTACATCTCCATTCTTAGGTCCTGCCCAATACGTTCTCTTTTTTCCTCCAAGCATGGTGTATTGCAAAAATGATTTTACAAATAAGAACACCAAAATTCAGCACATTTTTATCGTAAATTATTTTCTCATGGTTTCCCCATTGATTTTCTATTGGTTTGTTGTTCTTATATAAGCTACGCCCCTTCCTGGTGCACTGTTTACCATTTGCTACTGGAGACACATGCTCATATAAAGTGCCCCCTGATTCCAGTATTTTATTTAAAAATCGTAAATACGACTTGGATGCAAGTTATACGTTTGGGAGACTATTTCGATGACGAAAAATTCAGTGTCCTTAATATTCTGTACTTTTAAGGTAAACATAAACTTGCTGATGATTTTGCGTTGATACATCGTGAGCAGAGGAGTGACATATTCTCTCATGAGTTGTCATTTGTAGGAAGCGGCGTAACAGCAGTTGAGGTACAATATTTTACTAGTAACGTGTTACAGTACATGTTACCGAGAGAAGTAATTGCATTCCATGAGCGCGTATCTTAGTAAAGCATTATTCCCAACACTGGTAATAGCCATATGTAATCTTGAAATGTGCTCTTTGTTGGCTGAAGCTCCTTCTATGCGTTGGGGAATTTTTTGCGTCGACGCCAGAAGCCGAAGAAGAGTGGCATCAGTATAAAAGTGGAGCAAAGAAAGGTAGAAACAGCACAATTGAGCTTTGCCTACGATGACTACATTCACCATCTACTGTCACACTTCATCAGCTCCCATCCACACATACATCCTTGGGGCGGCTAGTCATGAAGCAGCCAAGAAATTCCCAAGTGCAGATGGTTGCGAGCTGGCTGAGAACATCACGTACCTGGGTAGGACATACTCTCCCGGGCTTCGAATTTAGTTTAGATCACCTGGATTTGTGTCCCTGTTCTCTAGGTCGCCGCGGCATCTTCTCGGGGGTGTCGGGTCTACAGATCGCCTATGTGAGCGGGCGCGAAGCTACCCAGGAGCTGGCGCCCTCCCACTGCTTTACCCTGAAAGATCTGAATGCCCTCCTAGCCCCACTGACTGCCAGCAGTAAGTTCCGAGGCGTAGATATCCTGCTGACGTCGCAGTGGCCCAGGGGCGTGTGGCACTTTGGAAACAATCCGGTAACCGTTAAAAAGCACCTCCGTTTTGCAAATTTCCTGTCCTCTTCTCACCGCAGTCGTTTCAGGAGGTCGACACAAAGACCTGTGGAAGCGGTGCCGTGGCTAACCTGGCCAACCAACTCAAGCCGAGATACCACTTTGCAGGACTAGAGGGTGTTCATTACGAAAGGTTGCCTTACAGGTAAGCTGAAGAAGAAAATGATCTGTGAGAAACTTAGATTTACTTTTTGATGTTTTGCTTTTTCGCCTTCCCTGTAGGAATCATGTAATCCTTCAGGAAAATGCTCAGCATGTCACTCGCTTTATTGCCTTGGCGACCGTTAACAACATAGCCAAAAAGAAGGTACGGAAATGTTTTTGTGGTCCAGTTAAGAAGGGTACTTGTTTGAGAGTTTTAAACTAAGTTTATATTTAGAAGAGAAAACTAAATACGTGTTGTTGTCTATTTCACCTGCCAAAACAATTCAAAATTTAAAATCAATTAATGAGCATGAGTGTGATAAATTATCAGATGCCTGCCTTTCAACTAATTACCTATTGTTTTCGTTTTTTGATGTCCTGATGGATCCAACATGGCAGCGCGTATGGACGTTGCGGCTAGTTGCTGTCCGACTAACCTTTTATTTACTACCATTCTCTTATCTCTTTTGCTTTCTTTTTTGGACACATGCATGCCAATAAGACGTATAGTCGGGAGGAACTTATTCAATAGGGTGGGCGTCTAAATTTCGACTTTTCTGGCACTTTTTATACCACCTATAATATCCCGAACGAGCTTCAAATAAAATGTTTGTTGACTATGTTTTGTGTACTGTTACCCAATGCTAGATCTATTGCACCCCGGTCATTCTGGAAGGGGGACTACCACTTGTGAGGGCCCTTCTTAAGGTTTATTATTTTCATCGTGCTGGGGTTTTGAGTTTTTCCTTGCCCGCATGTTGGTTTAAGATCAGGGGATTGTGTAATTGTAACCTGTGCAGTCCTTTGAGACATTTTGTGATTAGAGGGCTGTACAAATAAATGTGACTTGACTTGATTATTACCGCTACCAGGTAATAGTATGGGTAGTATGAGTATGATACCTTTCCTTATTTTAGGTATTAGTACATGTAACCAGGTATATTTCGTGAGGCTCCTTTACAGTTATGACTCAAGGATTTGATTTCAAAAAATGATTTGAACGCACGACATTTTAAAAAACAAAGTTAAAATGTTTTTCTTAGAAATTATTATTTTTTTACCTAAGTACTTATACCGTTGATCTCACATGAGTAGAGTGATGTTTCAAACGCGTAAAATCAAATCATTTTAAGCCCCAGTGTGTTATATTTGACCACTAGATGGCAGTGTTGCATAATGCAAACTAAAACCAGTGCCAAGTGCAGCAGGATGCAAGACGAACATGGCGGCGTCTTCTAGGTAGGCATTCCACTATGTAAAATAAATACAAATTTCTTGACCTATGATTTTTTTTTAAATAAAAATTAACATTAGTTTGATAGTTCATGTATTTTTGTCTAGAATGGAAACCAATGTTTCTTTTCTTTACTGAATGAAAGGGTTTTTTTTACCACTAGGAGGGACTAAATATTACACACTGTCTCTTTAAAAATGAAAATCAAACCATTTAGTTGCAATTTAAATATATATATTTTGTATACTCAAATTATTTATTTTATTACAAATTGATCTTCCATAAATAATTACGACTTTGATTTAAATAGTAGCTTTTTTGCATGTTCATTTTATACTATACAAGAATTATATAATATTTTGCAGGCCTTTGATTTAAAAATGTTTTTTTTAAATTAAATACTGGTAATTTTTTTCAGATTTTTGGGAAATCTGTTATTATTATTTAAAGGGACGGTGTAATATTTAGTGTCTCTTAGTAGTAAAAAAAAACTATTTCTTAAAAAAAAACTCGATTTAAATAATCAGTAAAAACTCATGAACTATTTTATTTATATATATATATATATATATATATATATATATATATATGCATTTTTTTGAATACTCGGTCGAGAACTTTGCATTGATTTTGTAAACATGAGCCTCATCTACAGGAAGCTGTTGCTTCGGGTATTCAAAAACCTGCCACAGACTGGGCAAAAACTGCAAAGAATAACGGTGCGGTTTGGTCACTTTGAGTCTCTGTAGATTGCATTTTTTCTTTTGCTTTTAAGCACTCATTTTTGGTGTAACTCACAATAGAACAACATGTAATGGTCAAATAATACACACTGTTCTTTTAGGGCATGGGCAAAAACCTACATTGTAACAAATATTGGTTTGATACGAGCCTATATTTATTATTTATTCATTATTTTTGCCTACCCTTTTGTGACGGTTTTAGGAACAACTTAAATACAATAATAGGAGCATTTTAATCATTGCACTTATGTAGTAATTCCACCGTTAATGGGGGACCAAACCCCCTGTGAAACCTGAACATTTTCCAAGTAGAAACCTTTGTTTATTAATCAAGAACAAACCCAATTTACAATCTCAAGTATTAGTTTATCCAATAAAATTATTGTACGGTACTTTATAATTGTCATCTTAAAAAAAACTAATTTTGCTGTTTTTTTGCTCAACTTAATGAATTAAGGACCTGATCCACTTCACTTTACATGATAGTTTGCTGCCATCATGTGGCCGTTATTAAAAACTGCTGGCCTACAGAAATTAAAACATTTTTGGAAAAACGCAAGGGAGCCACTAGAGATCGCCAAAGACCCGCATATGACTCCTGAACAGGTTTAGCGGGTGGAGAGGTCCAACTTCTTTAGCGATAAAAAGCATTTTCTGTTTCAGAACACAATGCACAATGAAAATCCGCGAAGCAGTGAACCAGCAATAACCGAAGCGCAAAATAGCGCTGTGTCTTTCTATTAGTATCGGTATCAAAAACTATTCAGCAGTCGAGCACTAATCCCTCATTATTTAAACAAATGTGATTTAAATGCATGATAAAACAAATGTTTGTTTTTGCAGTACCTGTATGCATTTAACATCATCCCCATGAAGACGATGGACCCGTCGGAGCTTGTCAAACAGCCACAGGACGTGACGGAAAACCCGTACAGGCGGGTCACCAAAGACAAGAAAGAGCAGTCTCAAATTGGCTTGGGCTCAGAGGAGGAGGTGCGAGACCCCCGAAAGTCAATCGAGGGCAAAACTCAAAACGGCTTCACCCGCTTATCCTCTGTCCAGCAGTCGAGCCCTCAGTTCTTCTTTGACCTCAGCGGAGGGCGGGGGGGCAGATCTGGAGGTCCTCGCGGGCGTGGCAGGAAAAGGTCATTCGAGGGAGCCTGGGCTGAGCGCAAGCAACATCGCAAGCAACGTAAGTTTTCGGATGTGATTTTGAGGTACCGTAAGAACTACCGTATTCACTTTTTTTTAATATCCCAAAATTACTCAAAGTTTGGGTGCGCGTTAGTTATACATTAGGTTTTCAGGTAGTACGTCAACGTATATGATCAACGATATAAGAAATAATCTATGACCACATTTGCACAACATTTGATGGAACAGGATTTAAAACCCGGATCATGGCGGTGTGACCGCCGATACTCAACCACTAGACCACTAGGGTTACAGATGACATTGGAAAGGACTTTAGGTTTTGTCTCATCATTGCACTATTTTTACCCCTGGTACCACGTTGTTGATTACAAGGGGCCATCATTAAAATAATATGAAACTGTAAACGCACTACCAAAATAAATTGTACAATTTATTCATTTTGTTTCCTTCAAAGTCCAATTCAGTGTCAATTAATTAATTTAATCATTGCCCCACATATTCATCAACATAGTACCATGAATCAAAACACTGTTATGATGAGATGAAATCGAATGCATTTTCCTGTGTCATCCATAACAGTGCAGGGATTGGCAACTCAAAAGGTCAAAAAAGCCACATTGGACCAACAAAAACATGAATTTGGAGCCACAACAATTGAAAAGCTTTATGTAAGCCTTGTAAGGAAGGCAACACAGATCATATATATATATATATATATATATATACTGTGTACATTATATTTCTCTACTGTATAATTATTGGGAAACCATACATTTCATTTTCCATTATCAAACAGTTTTCAAAAAGCACCAGTGAGCCACAAGAGCGCCAGAGTGTGGCAAGCAGCTCTGGAGCCACATGTCGCTTACCCCAGGTCTAGTTGTTAAGAATTGACGCTCTCACTACCAGGTCGAATCCCCTTGCAATAGTTCTTGACACAACTTTTTAGACCTTCAATGCTTAGTTCTAGCTGAGAAAAAGTGAGGAGGGGGAATTAGACCGATTTTTAATCTGAAATTAGAGGTGCGTGTTATACAGCAGTGCGCCTTTTACACAAATAAATATGGCACTATGCACTAAATGGCTTAATTGGTGTAGCTCTTCCCCCCGGAGAGTGCTGGTTCTGCCTGGCGAGCCCTCAGGTGGAGAAACACCTGGTCGTCAGCATCGGAACACACGTGAGTATAACATCCGAGTCTGGGATTTTGCACCCATCCGCAGCCTTGATGTGACCTTCCACCGCAGTGTTACTTAGCGCTGGCCAAAGGCGGGCTGAACCAGGGCCACGTGCTAATCTTGCCCATTGGGCACTACCAGTCCACGGTGGAGTTGGCCTCTGAAGTTTTGGAGGAGATAGAAAAGTACAAGGCGGCACTCAAGAGCTTCTACAAGAGCCGGGGCGAGCGATGTGTCCTCTTCGAGAGGAACTACAGGAGCCAGCATCTACAGCTTCAGGTACAACACAATGTATATTAAAGCACGGATGTCCAAAAGGCTACATTTTAAGTTTGTGTTTCGGGTCGGTGATGAGGTTTTAGGCGTGGTTCAGAAATGAAAGTTCTACATAACGTTTGCCTGCCTAAGGCCAACCGCAACGCCAAGTCTCGTTCAACAACCTGTCTTCTATGCTTTTTATTTTCTTGCAGCACCATCTGTAGGAATTTACATTCCATAAACCCGGCATGTATAATTGGTGGCTAGGTAGGAGATAGGATGTTCCCAAACTGAGTCTGTGAAACAGCTTGTGTTCCTCACCCTACCAGCTTACTTTACACTTTGCAGAGCCTTCAGACTTTCTAACCCCTTCCGTGAATGCGATTTTTTAAATAAAGGGATACATTTGAGGTGGCAGAGTAATCTGTGAGTGTTAACGTCACACTAAACTTTTGAGACCTCCTTCTGTTAAATCGCAAGTTGATCTTAATGTTCCTTAGATGTGATGCTTACATGCATATGTAGAACCATATTTTTCGTGGCGCAGCCTTGGTGGGAATGGAGTCCGGTTTGGGGGCCTCAGCATCGCATCACTGCTTTTTGCAGATGATGTGGTGCTGTTGGCTTCCTCAGGCCGTGATCTTCAGCTCTCACTGGAGCGATTCGCAGCCGAGTGTGAAGCGGCCGGTATGAGGACCAGCACCTGTAGGTCCGAGACCATGGTACTCAGCCGGAAAAGGGTATCTGAATTTTACCCTTGTTATTAAATAACATTTCATGTCACTAGCCAAAATCAACAAAGTACTGTGCTCGTTCCCTATTTGCTTCATTGCTGCAGCTCGTGTGTTAACAAGTCGTGGTTGTATGTGGCTTAACATAAACATTGACTTGCCGTTACATATTTATACGTTTAAAGGTGTCTACAGGAAACTGAAAATACCCCCAAAGAAATCAGCCAATATATTTGAGGCTTGTTTAGTGAATAAGCTGAGGTTTTTCTCTAGTAGAGATCCATTTTCAGCGGCGCTAAAGGAAAAAACATGTCATGGATTAAGAAACTGAGGGTGTGCTATACCGTATTTTCACGACTATAAGGCACACCTAAAAGTCTTTATTTTTTCATAAACTTACCATGCGACTTATAATACAGTGAGCCTTATATATGGATCCATATTGACTGGCAGGGTCTTGAAACTAAGATGACTAGATTTTCCCCGTAGAAGTAGTCCGCAGTTTATGCTGGGATATATATATATATATACTGGACTGTCTCAGAAAATTAGAATATTGTGATAAAGTTCTTTATTTTCTGTAATGCAATTAAAAAAACAAAAATGTCATACATTCTGGATTCATTACACATCAACTGAACTATTTCAAGCCTTTTATTATTTTAATATTGCTGAATTTGGCTTACAGCTTAAGAAAACTCAAAAATCCTATCTCAAAATATTAGAATACTTCCTCAGACCAAGTAAAAAAATAATTTTATAACAGCAAAACTAAATCAAACATTTGAAAATGTCCATTGATGCACTCAGTACTTGGTTGGGAATCCTTTTGCACGGATTACTGCATCAATCCGGCGTGGCATGGAGGCAATCAGCCTGTGGCATTGCTGAGGTGTTATTGATGCCCAGGATGCTTCGATAGCGGCCTTCAGCTCATTTGCATTTGTAGGTCTGGTGTCTTTCATCTTCTTCTTAACTATACCCCACAAATTCTCGATGGGGTTCAGGTCAGGGGAATTAGCAGGCCAATCAAGGACAGTGATGCCATGGTCAGTGCACCAGTTACTGGTGGTTTTGGCACTGTGGGCAGGTGCCAGATCATGCTGGAAAATGAAATCCTCATCTTCATAGAGCTTTTCAGCAGATGGAAGCATGTAGTGCTCTAAAATCTCTTGGTACACAGTTGCATTTACTCTGGACTTGATGAAACACAGTGGACCAACACCAGCAGCTGACATGGCTCCCCAAACCATTGCTGACTGTGGGAACTTCACACTGGATTTCAAGCAACTTGGATTTTGCTCCTCTCCAGCCTTTCTCCAGACTCTGGCGCCTTGACTTCCAAATGAAATGCAAAACTTGCTTTCGTCTGAAAAGAGAACTTTGGACCACTCTGCAACTGTCCAGTGCTTCTTCTCCATAGCCCAAGTCAGACGCTTCTTCCGTTGTCTTGAGTTCAGAAGTGGCTTGACCATGGGAATACGGCTATTGTAGCCTATTTCCCGGACACGTCTGTGAACTGTGGCTTTTGATACCTGGACTCCAGCTTCAGCCCACTGTCTTTGAAGCTCCCCCAAATTCTGGAAGCGGCTCTTCTTCACAATTTTGTTAAGGCTGCGGTCATCTCTCTTGGTTGTGCAGCGTTTCCGGCCACATTTTTCCCTTCCAACAGACTTTTTGTGGATATGCTTTGAAACTGCACTCTGTGAACAGCCTGCTCTTTGAGAAATTTATTTTTGTGTCTTACCCTCCTGATGGAGGGTATCAATGATGGTCCTCTGGACAGCAGTCAGATCAGCAGTCTTCCCCATACTTGTGATTTAGTTTACTGAACCAAACTGAGTGTTTTTAAGGCTCAGGAAACCTCGCAAGGTGTTTCGAGTTAATTAGATGATTCAGGTGATTAGTTGAATAGCCTACTTGTTTACTTTTTCATGATATTCTAATATTTTGAGATAGGATTTTTGAGTTTTCTTAAGCTGTAGGCCAAATTCAGCAATATTAAAATAATAAAAGGCTTGAAATAGTTCAGTTGATGTGTAATGAATCTAGAATGTATGACATTTTTGTTTTTTTAATTGCATTACAGAAAATAAAGAACTTTATCACAATATTCTAATTTTCTGAGACAGTCCAGTATATATACTGGAGTTTCATTTCCTAACCAATGTGTCAATCATCATTTGAATTGGTCACTATTGGCTAAAGTTATTCGGAGGTAAAGAAGGCGGGTCCTTTATCGCATTAACAGGTTTGCATAGGCTAAAGCGGGGCAAAACAAAGCCTGCAATTGACCAAAAAAGATGAATGTGAAACCCGCGTTAGGTTGCTCTACAGCATGGAGAAAACATTTTTTACTAGTCTGTATTTGTAAACAGGACTTATGGGGCTAAACAGACAGCTAGCAAAAAGTATCATCCATCGATACAGATGCTTCTCGGTGGAATTTAATTTTTTTAGTTGTTTTATTTGTCAGGATTATTGCGTTTGAGTGTGTTAATATTTTACATGGTTGGATTTACTAAACTCACGGATGTAAGAGGACCATGATTGCGTATTATTATTGAACGTGATGGCTGCAAGACGACTTTGGTGAGCTACCCGGCTTTATATTTTCCCAGTATCTTGTTTCAGACTGATGTTTCTGTTGAGTCTATTTTTCAATTCAATTCAATTCTTCGAGTGTTTATTGTCATGTGCACAATAAACAACCATGTTTCCCTGCACAATGAAATTCTAACTTATCCTGAATCCCAAAAGTTAAAAATTCCTAATGATATGTGGAATGACGCATTTGAGTGATTGGTGACATCGTACAGACACCGTGTGGGTACGTGTCTGAGACACATATTTGCTTCTTTGTGAGCCGTCGTAATGTTCAGGGGTTAATAAGTTTGACTGAACTATCTGTTTTGTTGACGTTCCCACTGGGGTGCCTTATAGTCCCGTGCGCCTTATGTATGAAAAATATAGGACAAAAAACTATTTTTGGGGGTACGCCTTATAACCCGGTGCGCCTTAGTCGTGAAAATACGGTAATCAAAACTGCTCACGGTCAATTAAGACCATATAGGATGAGTGTTTCCATGGATTTGTATAAGGGGAATACTGGCAATAGTGAGATATTAATTGTACAATCACGTTGAAATCCTTCACAATCTCGTGCGGTCAGGTGGTCCCTGTGCCGAATGATCGTTGCGCCACAGATGACATCAAGGAAGCTTTTGTGGTGCAAGCTCAGGAGCAGCAGATGGAGTTGATGGAAATCCCAGAACACAGCGATCTGAAGCAGGTGAGCCGCACGGCACGATCCCTAACAAGCTAACTCACAGCGACTGCCGTCCGTTTTCAGATTGCCCAGCCCGGGACCCCGTACTTCTACGTGGAACTCGACTCGGGAGAGAAGCTTTACCACCGCATCCAGAGGCATTTTCCGCTGCAGTTCGGGAGGCAAGAAACACCGCCTGGGATCGTTTGTGGGCCTGTTTGACTGTTTGATGTTTTCAGGGAGGTGCTGGCCAGCGAGGCGTTGCTCAACATTCCGACGCGAGCCGACTGGAAGGAGTGCAAACAAAGCCGAGGGGAGGAAGAGGCGGCGTGCGCGCAGCTCAGGGACGCTTTCCAGCCATACGACTTTGCCTGGGATGAATAAATTCTTGTTTTTTGTAAATAAATTCCTATTCACAAATTTACAGATACTGATCACCTATCTCCAGTGTTGGGCGCATGACTAAAAAGTAATTACTTTATTTAAAAAGTAATTCCATTACCCTCCAGATTACTGACACTAAAAAAATAGCGCATTACTCTAAAACAGTTGTTCTCAAAGTGGGCGGTACCACTCCTCTGGGGGCGCTGGAAAGATCGGATTGAAGAAGGGAGCAGTAGGGGGTGGCAGAAGTTTGAACGTAGGGCGGCTGTGAAACCGCAAAGCACTGCGTTTTTTTCAAGGTTTTGTATTGAGCGATGGATTTTAGGCCAACCACAATTGTTACCGTTCGAGTTTTAAAAGTGCCGACTAGTCAGAGGCATGTTTTAATAGCGCAAGCCAATAAACTCGATTCAAAGTTTGCAAGCGCCACACTATGCCACACCCACCGTGTGAGCTCATTGAGTGTCAAGGCGGACTCCGTAAACATAGTCCCGGAGTCAACAAACGAGGAGGAAACAAAGCTTGCGCCGAAGAAGGGCGGTACATCACTTGTTTGGACCTATTCTGGTTTTGACGAAGCGGACGTGGAACAGAAGAAAATGCCTGTTGCAGAATTTACTTTTGCGTAGTCGCTAGGTCCAGAGGAAACACACAAGTCATTTGTACCAGCACCTTCAAAATGATCACAGCATGTAAAAAGGATTACAAGTAATAGACAAAGAAGGTGCATCTACAAGTGGACGGAGAGGTAAACAAACCTCCATCAAAGAAGCATTTGCGACCTTCACGCTGTACGAAAAAGTTTGTAAGGCACAAATAACCAATGCTGTGACTAGCTAAAAATCTCTTATAGTGTCCAACCCCAAAACTGCATTATTGATTAGAGGTATCACTTTTTATTTATGCAAGTTCATAAGTGAAATGTTAGAATAAGAGTAATAAATAGTAGCAGTAGTGTTAATAAGTTAGCAGGAATGGTGTGTTTGAATGAACATGCTGCAGTAGTGCATGGTCAATTTTATATTACCGTGCACCAATTGCAGACATATAATTACAGCCTTAAAAGTATGGATTATTTTTAATGTGAAACGTTTACATTTTTATAGTGTGCACAATTTACTTTTAGCATTGGTTATTTTAAGTGCATACATTTTCTATTTTATAATGTGCAAATGTAATTTTTTTAAAGAGTTCATTATTTTCAAATGTTGATTTTGAATTTTTTTTTCCACATGTTTCTCCAAGTCATGAGGATAATCCAGATGCTTTTTGGGAAATGTGAGTGTTCAGTTTGTGGTTTTTGCCTGGAAACTCATGGATGCCATTTTTTGGCCAGCGCCATATACTGGCGTTATGCACACTGACCTTAAGGCCGACGAGGCCTGCAGTTCTTTGAGGCGAGTTTGTAACCTAAATAAGCCATAGTCATGCTCTTTGGTTCGAGTTTTTCCTCATAGGCCTAGATTTTTTTTGTGCCTTATATATGGAATCAATCTTTCATAACTCAATTATCCAATTCCTTGAGATGTCTTTGTGATATTAAAATTGATCTTAAAACTTAGCGGGTGATAAATATGCAAAAAAACCCACAGGATTCAGGGGCAAATACCCTACAGTGCCGTGAAAAAGTAACGCACCATGTTGTAAAGACAGTTGAGGTATTAACCCATTACGGAGATAAGTACTTGCGTTCCAGGAACGCGTTTCTTTGTAAGTCCCGGGCCGACACTCATAGAAAAACACCACCACCTCGATGATGAATTTACTCACAACCAGTCCATTTATTAGGCTTTTATTTGGCATAAAAAGTACAACAAAAAGCCGACAACGTAAAAAGTTAGTCACCATAAAATTCAAACAGGCTAAATGTTAGCATGTCTCTGCACATAGACGCCCGTCGGGAAGACGAGCAAACTGAAAACGCTTTTGAGTGCAACATGGAAGCGGAAAGGCCCGGGCAGCCACGCACTCACACGTCCAAGGTGGCCGTCCTGCGTGCGCCCCACTCCCGAGGGGCCCGTTTTAAAAACAAACAAACGAAAAACGTCAGTTACTAAACAAGGCGGGAGGAAGCACGGGAAGGTTAAACGAAGTCTCTGGATCTTTTGATGGCACAGCAGAGCATCATGCTGAAGATCATACCGAAGATCTGAAAACAAACATTGTTAGTCTAAGTATGGTCAATTAACGCTTTAGAGTGTTAAGGTGCGTGCAAGCCTAACTGCCATACTGCAAACAAAGAGGCACATCTGATTTCTTGAATCGCTTACAAGACCGCACAGAAGGGGAAAAAAAAAAATAACACGCATTTTTTTCCACCCCCCCCAAAAAACCCCTTAACATTTCAGTGCACTCTGGACATTAGTAATTGAGCGATGATTGCCCAGTCGACAAGTATATCTAACTTCATTTGCTCAGCAATGGATGCAACGGAAATCAAACGTGGATCGTAGTGGTGAGAGTGCTGACTCTCATCACTAGGCCATTACAATTGTGGCTGACAAAGGCATCCCATCATAGTATTGTCATTAAAGGTGCCACATTGTAATGGAAAATAATGTGAAATAGTTCTGCTAAAACAACGCCGTAAAACGTACCATGAGAAAAAGTGTGAGGAGATAACATTTGATGTCTTTTCCTATGTCATAGAAATCTGTTTACACTGTTGATTTTGGTTAGTATCATCATTAGAATAGAATAGAATATGCCTTTATTGTCATTGTTACAACATGGGATATGCTGTGACAACGAAATTGGACGACTCCAGTTCCACATTTACAGTGAGGATAAGAAACAAAGACACAAAGGAACAAAGAACTAACTGACTTTGTTGTCCTTTTGGGGGGGGGGGGGGGGGGGGGGGGGGTTATATATTATAGCAATTACTTATGTTATGGACTGTGCCCAAGAATATAGGCCGACATTAAACCGGTCTGTGGTACAGAAAAGGTTGCCAACTACTGGCTTAGAGCGTGGGTTAAACTGCAGGCTACAGGCCCCTAAATCATTGTGTCCCGCCGGAGCTTAAAATGTCTGAACGTTGAAATAGATCAGGACAGGGACTACATTTCCCATAATGCCTTTCCACCAAGATACCTGCAAACTCATGGCTTGGCGTCACTAGCCAAACAGGTGGAATCGTGAAATTCTCTTAAAAGTTCAAGATTGTTATATTTAGTCAATAGCCTACAAAAGTACCTGTATTTTTTTCAATGCAACTAATTTTTGCAAGTAATGCATTTGGTAATTTCACATTGAGTAGTTACAATTATGAGTTGCATCAAGCCCCATTATGACAGCCACAACAGTATTCTAATGTGGCCTGTGAAAAACAGTTTGACGACCTTGGCATAGAGGCTGGAAATGGTATCAAATGATAGTTTCAATCTGGTTTTGGTCAATGTAGTCAAAAACAAAAATGATCATTTGGAATAACCAATACTGTCAGACAAACCACAAGGGCTCTCACTCACCATGATGACGCCGATGCCAATGCCCACGCCTCCAATGATGTGTAGCTTGTTTTCAAACACTTCTTTGAGAGCCGCTGGGCAGCTCTGTAAAATGAATAAAATTTAGTCAAGTCAATCGAGTCTCCGCACTGTGATAAGACTCTTAAATGTCGTCTTGTGGCTACCGTGGTGACAAGAACCTCCAGTCCCTCCTTCTTGGGACAAATGTCCTTGACGGCGTCAATCACCGTGCCCGTAGGCCCGCAGCAGTTTAGCTGAGGACGGAAAAGAGCCATCATTAAAAGGGAAGTCATCGGGGAAACAGCAGAGTTCATCAAAGTGTGGCCAATCTCAGAACTGGATCATGTGTGGTACTACTTACGCCGAAATGGATGAGGCGCAAGGTCTCCTTGAGCGCTTCCTGTCGAGTGTCCTTGTAGTTTGTGTAGGTCTGCTTGTAGAACTCAGTCACTTCATCCACCACCAATTGCTGATTGGACAGACCCCAGATGCCTGCTGCCACCTCCGCCGCGAAGATCAGCAGTAGGAACAGGAAGAACTGCAATAAAATACACATTTGCCATATTTGGTTTGGTTTGGATCCCTTCACCATCAGCGTTGTAGGGGCACCATTTCCTGTGGTTTGTCTTGGCAAGTACAGCCTGTTGGCGCCCATCACTCTCCAGGCAGGGGTACCAGCGGAAGTATCGTTGTTTATTTTACCTCTGAAAAGTGATGGGTACCGGGGACTCGCATGCTCAAAAATCTATGGGTCCCAACAGAGACCCATGGGTCTCCAAAATTTAGTGTTATCAAAATTGAAATTGTAAATCAGCGACAAATATATAATAAAAATCTTTATATTCATTCAGTTTATTGGTAATACAAATCAGTTATCACTTCAAGATTTTTCAGTTCACTACAATACAGTATTTTACATTATACAAAATAATATTGCTGAAATAATTATATTAATCTATATTCTTTTGTTTATTTTCTTTTGTCAAATCGTTGGCTTCAACACAATAGTTTTCCTTGCCTCCGCCCACTTCCGAAGAATTTATCTGCCGTTTTTTTCCTGCCGGAATTATTGCCGTTGTTATCACTTTCTGCATTATGTTTCGACTTATTACTGACACTGAGAAATTACCAATTTTGTGTTGATTTTCACCTAATACTGTTTTTTCGGAGGCATACTCATACCTGTCAAGCTCCAGGGCACCATGCCCTTACAAACTGTCATATTTTCCCCTACAAAATACAAATAAATCTTACACCATATTTTTTTTTTCAAACGTGTTTATTTATGTAGTTTAATATGTTATATCGTACATGTGTTTCCTTATATCATATATATTGTTAATTAACATTTTGTTGTGAGATACTGAGTTGCTCAACATGAATGAGGTTTTTTATAAAAAAAAAGTTCAAAAATGAAGTTGCTTGGACGTTTCTTAGTAGAAGAATACATGCAAATATAATTAAGTAGAATAATTCATTTTCTGCATTAAATTATTGATGGTAATATACCGATTAAAGGGATAACCTTAAACCTGTCTTTTTTTCATTTTCTCCTTTGATACTTCATATTTTTCTTAACTTCTTTATACAACATATTAGTAATATAATGCATCAATGCAAGTGAGCCGTTTGAGAATCGGCTCTCTTTGATGAGTTGAGCCGAAAAAGCCGGTTCTCTAAAAAGAGACTTTCACTAAACAACTCGAACTCTGACTTGATTGATTTGCAGTTTGTGATAGTCTGTGTATACCGGATGGTTCCCATCATTGAACAATTTACGTTTTTCTTGTACGTCGTACACGTCTTAAAATGCATAATAAACGTACTTTGTACGGCAAAAACGTACAGGTTGACAGGTATGCATACTTAACATTCCCTCGCCGACAAGCACCACAACAATGACGTAATCTCAAAGCAATGAGATCTCGTTTGCCGAGATCGGCGTGCAGACGAAAACCCGAACCGCGAGACCAAAACAACAATGGCGGATCTGCCTGACGAAAAGTTGAGTGCGGTAAATCTTTGTTTTAAAAAAAAAAAAAAAAAAAAAAAAAGTAATCTGGTAATAATGACAATTTTGTGTCAAAGAAGTTGCGTACTGGGGACCCACGTTGATTTGACACTATGCGTCCCCAGCAAAAATGATGCATCTAGGACGCAGGGACGCGGGCAAACGAGAACACTGAAGTATCACAATGAAAAAGAAAACACAGTATACCCATGTCCACTGCTTTTGTCGAATGGACACTTTCAGCCATAATTTAATGAAAAAGTATGCCGGAAAACGACAGGAAAAACTCAACTTTCAGCATTAGCTTTGATGGCGCTTGAAAAAAACTTGATGGAATTGAAACACACGGAATCTACGAGAGTAATTGAAATCTGTGAGGAAAGAAAGGAGGCACGGATACAAATCATTTTGGCTAATAGAATGTGGCTGTATTTTTAACATTGCAAATTTATGAAGATGTATTATTGGTGCTTTTAAATGAGTCACAGCTGTTGCTGGAGAAAATGTTTTAAAACCATAAAATAGGTATTGAGAGTTTGATTGATTCAGCCAACCGAAGTGTGAAATGCACGACCCCCCACTATAATATAGTTACTTTTGACAACAACCATAAAGTAGGCGACGTAACAAATGATTTGTAACATTCTGTAAATATTCTGCATTTTTATTGCATTTTTCAAGTTAATGAAGACCTCCCAAAGCGCTTTACAATGTGCTTCACACTTTCCCTTTTACCCTCTAACTAACCGATCGCATCGTCAGCCATGCAAGGCAACTACCTGCTATCCGGGGCATTAGGGAGTCAGTGTCTTGCCAAAGGACACGTTGACATATAACACGGCGGAGACGAGCGCTTTACCTCCTAAACTACTGCCGCCCTAAAAGCATTGTATCGTGCCAATACTTGTATCTGTCCACTCGTGTCAGCAACCTTCTAAAAGCTATTTATCCATAGGCCAACTAGAGGAATAAATAATTGCACTTTTAAGGTAAAACCTTGGGATTAAAACAAAAAAAAAACAACAGGTATTTTACAATAAAGGGCTGAGGTGGTTTACTAGTAAAGTTCTTATCCATATTACCCGTAATGGGTATTCTTTAAGAGCAAGTTCTTCCTTGGGGTATTTTGAACTCTTGTATAATGCAACTTAAAGAGGTGGATAAAATTAATCATTTACATGGTCAACTTATTTTCCTAAGAAAAAAAAATGATTTAAGTACATTAGCATGCAACTTATTTTAGTTGATAGAAAAATAACACTTTTAATTTTGCTTGAAAAATATGTAAAGATTGCCAACAGAAGAAAAATCAGCAAAATAATGATTTTCACATTGGGCTTTTTTCTGTTTAAAAAAAAAAAGGATAAAAATATTACCCCAATTGAACAATTCTCTGCCACTGAGATTGATTGCATTGTAGGTAGAAGGGAAGTGCCTTGATTGAGCACGAATGCTAGTTTTTCATCTCCATTTAAAAAAAGAATAAAAAAGTACCCCTTGGAGTTCCTTCCGATACCTCCAGGGGTACTAGGATTCCTGTTTGAGAAACCCTAAACCAGTGGATTAGTGGCATTTATATCAATGACGACTCAAAAGTTGCGTGTGTTTGAAAACCATAATAAAGGCCCCTACACATTTGATGACCCAATAATAGGAAATAGAAAACAGACCAATCCCAGCATGCACGGTGATTCTTTGATGGCCCCGCAACATCCCAGGAAGCCAACCACCATCATCAGCGCTCCAGCCGCAATCAGGATGTACACACCTGAACGCAGACAAGATCACAGGTATTCGTTTTATTCATTCAACTGCAAAAATGCTTTGAGTGTTGTGAACTATGTTGATATTGGTGGGAACACATTATGTAGCAAATTCCTTCTCTCTTATACAAATTAAATGAAACCAACCGTTTCAATACTTTTGTAAAAGTAACAGGTTTGCAGTATGTAAAGAAGCGTCAACGACTCACAGTAACCTAGGCGGGGAGGTCGCTACTCATCCCGCCACAAAAAGACGAAATCCTGGGGAGTAACAAAGAGCTTCTTGTTGGCCTGCCAAGCGAGGGCAGACTGACGGGGAAAGAGAGAGAGGGCGCCGTGTTGCTCGCCCGGCCAGAAAGACAGCTCCTCATTTGTCACCGTGAGGCTGCCTCATCTCGTCCTCGGGTGCCCGAGATCACCTCACTTTGTTTTGTTTCGAAGAACAATGCGTGAATGCCATACAGCATTCAGCAACATTGTAATATGGTCCCATTCTTTTTTTTTTTAACCTTAGCTAAATTATCCCGTCAGTCTGGAAATTTGCCAAGACAGTTTTCAAATGCTTTTAACGTTTTAAACACTCACTAGATTCAACCGATGCCGTCCGATTCTGATGCTGAGGTTTTAAAGCATGTGTTTGTTACCTTCCGTGTCGATGACTACTTTGGTCTTCCGATGTCTAGCATTAAAGGTTTGCAGCTGGTTCAAAATGCTACAGGGAGGCATTTGACCAGCACAAGAAAGTCTGTTCATATTTCCCTGATAGCAGCTGATCGGTTCAGTTTCTGTCATGTTAAATACGTAATTTTAAGGCTCTGTTGAGAACATCAAAACATTTGCATGGCCTTGCCCCCTTTTATCCTGCTTGGGAGTTTTTGCTCGGTAAATTCTGGTCTACTAATGATTTTAAGAGGCAAAAAAATAATCTGCAGGTTCAAGAGCGTTCTCCATTCAGGCCTCAGCGCTGTGCAATACTGTGATACTTCCATTGAGGTTGCAGAGTGTGTTTAAAATCTAGGCCTAATACACACTTAGTCTTTTTCTCATTATTGGTTGACCCAATGGGCAGCATGGCAGCACAGTGGTTAGTGCGTGTGAGACAGAGCTCTGAGGTCATAAGATTGAACCTTCCTGTGTGGTGTTTGCATGTTCTTGCTCCGGGCTCTCCGGTTTCCTCCAACATTCCAAAAACATGCATGTCAGGTCAATTGGCCGGTTCAAATTTTCTATAGGTGTGAATAAGCGAGTGAGTCGTCTGTGTGCCCTGCGAAGGGCTGGCAACCAGTTCAGGGTTCCCCTGCCCACTGCCCAAAGACAGCTGGGATGGGCTCCAGCACCCCTGAAACCCTACTGAATAAGCAGTGCAGATAATGGATGGATGGTTGACCCAATACCTTGTCCTTATGGGGAAGAAGGATGAGCATGCATTCCATGCGATCTTATTGGCACTTAGACCTGATGTTATCCATCATCTTGAACGGCTGTACCAGTTGGGGCTGAAAGCTGTCAACTGGACATTATCTCATTGCCTTTCATGTTGATGAGGACTGTATTGTCTGTTGATGCCCTTGCAGCATTGTAGTCTGGTCAACTGGAAGGGGAATGAAATGACTTCATGTGCAGCCCCTTCAAGGGTTCTTCTTTTTTCTTATGCTGAGGTTTTTGAAGTTTATCTCTGCTCTCATGTAGGTTTCACATCAGGGGATGTTTTAATGGCGGTCTGTGCAACCCTTCTGGATATGTTGTGATTAATGGTGATAAAAATAAATATGACTTGACATGCAATCAGGGGGAAATAAATATTTTTTATCAGCCAAGTACACTCAAATGTTCAATGTACACAGCAAAAATAATGCATATGTCAATAATGTTAAAAAAAAAGACAAAAAAACAAACATCTCATTTAAATGTAACTTTGCTTCTCATAGTTCTCAATTTTCCAAAATGGTGTCAATTCTTAACCGATTTTCCAATAAAAATAAAGCCAATTTTAATTCACTTGAAGATTGTTCTAAATGAATAGGAAAATCATTAAACTGAGCGATTATCCTACAAGGAATATAATTGTGTGTATACAGGGATCAGAATGGAGATGTTCATTTTCAGCTGAAATAGCCAGGGTCCAGGAATAAAGCAGGGCGGATTTTTTTATTTATCAGATTGCGTGCCCCTCCATGTGCCTTCAGGAACCCCCATATTAGAAGCACTGGCCCAAAATGACTTGCAAATATATACATTTTTCTTACCAGTGAAGAAGACTGAGGGTGAGTCTTCCCCCTCAAACAATCCTGACGTCCTGCTGTCGAAGCGTAGCCATAGTCCCACTGCCAACACACCGGTGCCAGCTAACTACAGAAACAATGACGACCTTAATTAGTCTCTCACACAGTGGACTTAACCACTCAACCTGCACGTGGCGCTACCAAATGAGTTACTTTTATCAATTCAGGAATGAACAGTAGGTACACAACCTCTTTAGACCAAGATGCAGAAGACCCAGATAAGCACTGAGGAACACAAGCTGAATAAATACCCTTTAGAAACACTCTTCTTGACATAGACCACATTAAAAACACAAACATTCAAATTAAGGCTGCAACAAATGGCTATTTTAATAGTGGACTAGTGAGACTATAAACTATTGGTTAAATAAACTGATAATTATTTAATTTGTCTTAAATTTTGCATTACGTGGCATAATTGATAAATAAAACTAGGTACAGTTAAAAATACATCTTATTGAACATACTCTGGGTTCGTTAAGAAATAAAAATGCAATTAGGCACTGTGCTCAGTCAGTAGACATTAAAAAAAGAAACCTGTCCATTTTAGGGACAGGCAAATAATATATAGTAAACATTTGTATCCCTTTAAACCAAGAAGAGGCACATGGCTTAACAAGTCTCAGCAGTCTGAAATCAAACATTTCTATCAACTGACATTTCCTCTTCAAACCGCATGCATTTAATTTCAAATATGTTAGTCAGGCACAGTTGAGCGTAACGCTCAAGCAAAATATATGTGCAGAAAATGTAAAATGCATGTTATCAAACTGTATTGGTTTGAACGGTGAATTTTATCAAGGCGAGAGACTCAGTTTTGATCAAAAGTCCGATGTGCTCTTTAAATGTTCGTGCGTCACCGATCTACCGCCACCATACGCAAAGTCTGCATTGCGAATCACAGGTAGTCTTTATCGGCTGTATTTAGGCTAAATTGCACCCAAACTTCAATTTTTTTTTACTTGTAGTTGATGTTGACGGCACCGCACCAGCAAGGATATTGGCTATAGCACGACTCGCAGCGGAGATTATACTCATGTGGAGATTCCTTTTTTGGAAAAATGT
Organism: Urocampus carinirostris; assembly: GCF_059441175.1. Lineage (NCBI taxonomy): Eukaryota > Metazoa > Chordata > Actinopteri > Syngnathiformes > Syngnathidae > Urocampus > Urocampus carinirostris. The sequence continues at coordinate 22,296,323 of NC_142359.1, forward strand.
CCCTGGTGACAATAGTCAGCAATACAATTTATTGGCAACCATTTTAACCATCTTTGTTTTGTCGACAAAGTCGTTGCTACCCCAATACAAATGTATAAAAACGGGTAAGACAATGTACACACTAGTTCAGTGCGAATACAAGCAGCTATCCCGGTTCTTCTCTCCTATGAATGTTGTGAGACCATTATTGTAGTGCGGCTTTGTTACCACAATGAGTCAACGTCTCCTTAGAAACCAAAAAAAGAATTGTTGACATGTCCTGAATAACAACAAGCATGATATAGAGCATGAGGATGCGTCAGGGATCGTGATCCTCGTGGGATATGAGACATGAGGACAACACACTCATCGCCACTAATTGCTGGTTGGACACACCCTTCCCGTCACTTGATATTTCCTGTATTTGTACATGGGTAGGTGAGCATTTCACAACCTTTTAGAAATGCAAAAAAATTGAGGGGAATTTTAAAAATCGCAAATGAAGTAGCTACATTTTGAGGAACAGTATGCATTGTTTGAGGGGCCTAATGCACACCGTCCCTGTAAAAGTGTCAATTGCCTTTTGTGGGTAAATGAGACTATGAGGTACTTTCAAGACATTGGCCATCATATCACTATGTTTCAATGACTCAATGAATTGCCAAAAAAAAGAATTGATTAGAAAATAATGGAAACTATTTTCATCAATGTATGAATAGAGTACTTCAAATTCCAAGCTTCCAACAATATTCACAGCTTTCTATGATCCTCAGTTTAAAAAAAAAGACAAATTATTTTGTGGAATCAAATTTAACAATGTATCTTTAATAATGTAAAAATGTAAATTGCAATGTAATGGCTGAACATGCCATTTTGGGCTTGACAAATTGTGTTTACTTTAGAAAATGATGAACAATATTTTTGCATATTTTCGAAAACATCGAGACCTGAAATATAAACAGACCCTAAAATGTATTCCCCCCCATTTATTACATTACTAATAGTAAACATTATGCTTCTTAAACTGATTTAAATGAACTTATTTCACCAGATTCATCAAAAGCTTAAACAAATACCTAAAACTAAACACTTAAAACCATATAGATAATTAGCTATTCATTCAAAATGTGCAGAGAAGGTTTATTAAAAAGTCAAATGTTGAGAGAAAACATTAAAAAAAAAAAAAAAAAAAAAAAGTACTTTTACAACACTTGCATAATAACCATTTGCCACCAATTGTTCCTGAAGTAATCTATAACAGACGCATCTTATATTCACATATTTCAAAGGGGAACATTTGATTGAAATTAGAAGTACATACGGAGGCAGCACGGCGGCGCAGTGGTTAGCGCGTGTGCGTCACAGTTCTGAGGTCGTGGGAACCTCCTGAGTGGGTTCAAATCCAGCTCCCGGCCTTAGTGTACGGAGTTTGTATGTTCTCCCCGTGCTTGCGTGGGTTTCCTCCGGGCACTCCGGTTTCCTCCCACATTCCAAAAACATGCATTTCAGGTGAATTGGCCGGTCCAAATTGTCCCTAGGTGTGACTGAGCGAGTGAGTTGTCTGTCCCCGTGTGCCCTGCGATTGGCTGGCAACCAGTCCAGGGTGTCCCCTGCCCACTGATTGCTGGGATGGGCTCCAGCATCCCCGCGACCCTACTGAGGATAAGCAGTGCAGCTGATGAGATGAGACAAGTATATACAGTATAATTGAAATACAATGTTCTACAAATTTAAGGTCTGCCAGTGTTGTGCCGAAAAAAATGGATGGATGACTAATTTCACTGCTTTAAAAAAATATTTGACATGGCTTTTAAGCCTGGCGTGTTTATCCGGTGCAAGCTTTTTAGCATAGTGTTTGTTGACTACGGTTATCACACACTGTGTATGCATGAATGCCAACCCTGGTTGTCATGAGTTAAAGTTTTGTTTGCAATGATTCAGAGTTTCAGTAGCGCTTCCAGAGGTCTTCATTGACTTGAAAAGCGCTATAAAAATGCAGACCATTTGCATTCTAGGAGTGGCGCCACTTTAAATCTTGGGGAGGCACACCAAAACTAAAGGCCAATATTTCAGGTTAATGAAGTAAGATCAGGGGAAATGTTTCAAATACGTAAAGACAACGCTTGCTACACTTTGGGTTATTGTGTAATATGTATTACATATGCTCATGATTTAATGTGCATTGCCCGCATTGCTTTCGAGGTGAATAGCAACGACTTGCCTGATAGATGAAATGTATAAATGATACTACAACAATCTAACCATATACTAGCAAGCGGGGTGGCAAACACATAAGTGTGGAGGGAGGGGGCAACCCTGGCCACCCTCGGGTAGCGCCACTGGATGCGAGTTTTACTAAAACAAAAATTCGCTGTCAGATTAGCCTACGGTGGGACGTCTCCACATGGTAGGACGTTTCGGCAGAACAGCGTTCGCCCTTCAACGACTAAAGAGAAATGGTTGTGTCACAAAATGTCGTTGCTGTTGGCCTGGATTAGAGGGAAAAAAACTAAAAAACTGCTCTTCAATAGGAAAAATAACAAAGCAGCAAGGGAATTCATTAAAACAAAATGTCCATCGAGGCAAAAGAGCAGCAGCCAAGTAATTTCATCGAACGCGTGCGCAGACCAACACGACGAAACCGATCTCGTTCGTGGGAATAGAATGAATTCAGACTGTTCCATTTCAAGTACATACCCAAAAGAGGAAGTTGAAGACAAAAAGCAGGTATTTGATGCACTTTAAAGCCCCCATGTTGAGCTGAGTAACTTGCGAACAGAGGAAACTAGTCCAAAGGCGGAAACGCTGGAAACAAATGAACCCACTGGTGGGCAGACCGTTTCTCAATTCAAAGGAAGGAGGAAAGTTTCGATCATGGCCGCGCCCTTCCTTTGCTCACCTGGGAAGTGAGGGGGCGTGGTTTGGAATGGGGGATGGGGCTGCCAGGTGAAAGCAATTAGCATCATGAGAGGTTTTTCGTCGGAGGTCTAATCCTGCCTAAATTGAATTAAATGTCGAAATAAATACATACCTCCAAATATATACCATATTTCTTAATAAGCACATTAATAAATCACATTAGTGTGAGACCCATGTGATTAAGTGCATGAGGTGAATGAATGGATGTTGACTAATTGCCTGAAAGCGGGAATACTGCACCCCCAGGCACGTAAATTCATTATTCATTTATTTTCATGTTACTTCATTCATAAGTTCATATTTATCTTTCAATGTTGTCTAGTTTGTTGCACTTTAATTATTCAGCACTTTTCTGTAAGTTTTGCTACGTTTCTGGACGTTTAGTCATCCTTTTATGATCAGGCGCCGGGGGCAGCTGTAGGGCCCTGAAAATGAGCGCGCGAGTCCGTGTGGGTGGGAAATTGAATGAGACGAACCAGAGAAAACATCGCAAATGTAAACAAAGCTGATGCAAACGAAAAGGGTTAAACAGATCTAAAACCAACGCCTCATTGTCCCTCTTAAGTGTGTCATATTATGCTTAATAGTATTCCCAAATTCTTCAGCATGCAAAATATGAGGAATTTGTTTGTTTTTTGCATTAAATCTAAATATATTTCAATGGTAAATTCCAATTATTTTCCTAGATGATGCATTATGAAGACAGCATGTGTTGTCTTTAATGATGGCAAAATGAAGCCCCATAAAGTAGTGAAGCCCTGCAGATAGAGGTAAGAGCTTGGGCACAACCCAAACCCGGGCTTAAAATGTCAATCATGAAGTCTGGTGGCCCGGCTTCTCTCTCTACAGTGAATATTTAACCCCTTTGTGGAGGATCTGCACAGCATGCACTTTTACATAAGTCATTTTTAGATAAAGCAAATCCAAGATAATCAAACTAGCAGTTTAACTCCAAACCACTCAATCCAAAGACATTTTCATCCCCAGTATCCGGGTAAATGACGCGCCGCTTCCTGCTTCCACCTCCCTCACGTCAGACATCATTTCCGCTTCTTGCCAATAGCTTTCAAGCTTTACAAACTTTTTTTTTGCTTTTTGGCTAAACATTTCACTATTTGCAGCTTGTAATCTGAAGAATCTGATTTTCTTTTCAGTGGCATTTTGTTCAGTTTCACTTTTGTTTGCTGCACATCGCCAAATTGCGCACTTCAGCACAGTTCAGCCGAAATGCACTGTTGGGCGCTTAGATAAAGTTTTGTGTTACTTCGGGCTCGGTTATCAAATCAAGTTAATCCCTTGGGTTTGGGTGGGTTCTGCTTTATATACCCACTACTCTGGTCGGGCTGAATATTTTAGGCCTGATCTTACCTCTACCTGCAGGTGAATGTTTAACACACGAAAAGGCTTCAAGATGAACCCTTTTCTCGATCACGTCATCATGTGGACAGAATGATGTATGCAATGAAAAAAATGGGGTGTAAATCCTACTCTGAATAAAAAATTATGTACAGTATATATGGTTGGTCAAGTGTGTCCATTGACATCGAGGGTCGTAGGGGCACCATTGCCTGTTGTGTGTCTTGGGCAAGTACAGCCTAGTAGCGCCCATCCCTCTCCAGGCCAACATGTGTTTCCATTTTATATATTTAAAGAGTGTTTTAACATTAATTGTTGCGTGTTACTTTGTTTATGTTTTTCCTCATGCAACAAGTGAAAATGTAAAATAAGGAGGTAAAACAAAGTGCAGATTCATTTTTATTTAAAGACGCTCCCCTACTTACGACCATTTGACTTACGTAAACCGTAGAAAGGATTTTTTTTTTTTTCGAGATGTTGAAAACTATATGTACATTGCTGTAAATTAGATTATGTATTGTGTTCGACTTTTCCCGAGTATAATACATTACTGTCGTGCTTCTTTCCGCTGCTACCTGCGTGTGGCGCTGTGAGAGGTCACCCAGCATCCACCTATAGAAGAAATCCAGCTTCCTCTTCCTAGTTCGTGTAAATGAAATGAAATGATCTGCATTTATATAGCGCTTTTCAAGTCAAGACTTCCCAAAGCGCTTTACATTGTGCTTCACATTCCCCGATAGCGGCCGTGCAGCCATGTAAGGCGCTAACCTGCTTATTGGGGGCATTAGGGGTTCAGTGTCTTACCCAAGGACACTTCGACATGTAACACGGAGGAGCCGGGATTTGAACTGCAATTTCTTGATCCCAAGACGGGCGCTCTACCTCCTGAGCCACTGCCGCCCCAATGTATAAACATTCCATAGTGTATCTCCAGCGTGTTAAGAACTTTGACGTTTTTATTGTTTAATATCTCGTGCATCCATTCAATATGGTTGGTGTAAAGTGTGAAGAAGAGGCGAGCCGTTTCTTTTGAAATGAAAGGAATAAGAAAGCTTGATGCAGTTGAGGAAATGGTCGGAACACTTCTTTTTCGACCACTTTTTACCACGGAGGAGAACTTTTTGAAGCGCATCTTCCAAAAGTAAGTTAAACTCAACTTTATTCATCTTTAGAGAGCATATTATTTTATGGAATGCTTATTTTCTAGTACAAAACAATACAGGTTACTTATACAAGCCTTAAACATACTTATATAAACCTTAAGCATACATTCCATATAAAACATAGCACTGAAGCAACTTACGAACAAATTCAACTGACAAACGATCGTCCGGAACTTATCTTGTTTGTAAGTAGGTCAGCGTGTGTAACTCATTTAATGTCAGTGTTTTTTTTCAAAGATTTTGGACCCAGGCGAAGTTTAGGGGCATCCACAGCATTACTTTGCCGCTTTTATTTCAAACTACTCAAACCTTGACAATCATTTTCTGATACGGTCTGGTGGTACACCCGCTTTGCGGGGCTTCAAACATCACTGCTTACATCAACACCCACCTTGACTCACGGTTCATGAACCATTCCTTTAAAATACTCATGCACACGCTTTGCGGATTCAAACCGAAGAGGACATTGCTAGTTGTCTTTGTCACCCTGAGCTGAGACGTCAACCGAGGAACACCAACACCCAAGCAAGCCAATCGCCGTATTGCTTTACTTGAAAATTTGTCTAAGAGGTCGAAGTATTTTAAGTGAAATTTTGCTAGCTTTTGTGGAGAGTGCTTAAGTGTTGTGTCGCAGGTCAATGCAGAAGTGGTACAACAAAGGGTGAGCAGCTAAAAAGGTTCTAACTGGCAAAATAACACACTGAAAGCAACCAACGGGTGGTTAACCAGGACCGATCAAAAAAAAAGCTGCGGAAAAACGCAAGGCTGGCACACCAAAGAACACGCAGTGAGAAGCTAGGCTAACCGGCAACCATCAATGAAAACTGGCGAAGCCGGCCAGGAATAAGCCAAAGGACATGACAAAAACTGGTACTAACACCGGGTTAGCCGGCCAAACAGCTCACAATGGGCAGCCAACCGGGAGCAAAGAAAACAGGAAACCCGTTGGAAGCCCTCACGCTAACAGAGAGCTAGCCGGACAAATTTATACCCACCGTGACACATGCGGCAAAAAACACATTGGAAGGGCCAAAGTTCCCAACCTAAAAGTTAGCGAGGGCAAACAAGGAACGCAAACTGTAACGGTGGCAGGTAAACGTACCCCACGCAGCTTTCTAAAGTTGAAGCAGGCAACTCAGAAAAAACAGTCACAAGGCTTTCAGTGACAGGGTAAGCAAAGTTGACATTTCTCCAAGCAGAAATGAGCTGTATGCAATCGCTGTTCACTACAATCACTGTCTGTTTTGGAGCTGGGCTCACATGTTGTGTTAATGGGATTCGCCAATTTGAGCTCGTGTATCTTTAATGACATCACAGCTCTACAGATGGGTCAACTTTGAGACCAAATTTTTCAAGCCCCCTGGCATGTGGAATACTTTGCAACATATTTTCATAATTGTAGGGAGCAACAATACATGTTCTGTGCCTATTGGGAAAAAAATTCTGGGAATGACATACATGCATAATATTCATATACTTATGGATTATTTTTATTATTATCAGTATTTATTTCGTCACTTGTTTTGTCATGTATTTTGTCATGAATTTTATCACATCAAAATTGTATCCAAATGAGGAACAGGTTTAACCAGCTAAGCTTTTCACCCACTGGTTGATTAACCATTTGTTCACCAGTGTTGGGAGAAACATGTTCCAAAGTACAGTGACGCTTTCCTGGAACACAATTACTTTTCTGTGTAAAGAGTACTGTGCCGCGTTTTTAATTAAAACTTGTAACTCAAACGTCCTTACAGAATTACAATTCACAAATTTCAATGCCATCCAATCAACACTCGTTTCACCTTCGGGACAGATTTCTGAACCATTGGTTAACCATTGGTTAACCATTGGAAACTAATGGGAAAATCATAAGCGCAGTATTTACTGTAAACACGTTCTGAATTTTGGTATTTTTTTGTAAAAGTAAAAAAGAAAACGTCTTTGACAGTACTCAGCAAAGGAGGAGGAAATCTTGAGTCACTATGAAACCCATAGACAAAATTAATATGGAGTGTCTCGTCTAAGTGTTCTATTGCAAGCTTTCAAGATGACACAAGAAATACAAAGAAGCGCATACACTAAGTGAATATGGAGTGTCTAGGCTAAGTGTTCGTTTGCAAGCTTTCAAGATTACACAAGAAATACAAAGAAGCCCATAAAGAAAATGAATATGAAGTGTTTCGGCTAAGAGTTCGTTTGCAAGCTTTCAAGATTACACAAAAAAATACGAAGGCTTAACTGCTTCCAGTTTGGTGTATATGTTGTCTTCAATTGCTTTTATTATGTGGCTATTTCAAGCAGTTTTAGGTCGTCAGCTTCAATGAGTATACGGTAACTTGTAACCAGATCACTACTTTCAAAGTAATTACTTTTGGGTGTCAACAGTCCAGGGATATGGGAAGTACTATTTAAATAGAGTAACTAGTAGGTTGAAACGGAGGTTAATGTTTTTTCCAGTAGCGGGCTCAACAATGTTCAACCCTGATCGACCATTAAGTTAAAAGCTCAGGCAAGCGGGCGGCATCCTCATTTAAAAATGCATAAAAAAAGGAAATAAATTGCATTTAAGTCATATAAGGTGACTTGTTTGTGTGTTCATGTATTTATATTAATTTAATATTTTGCACAAAATGAATTACTTATTTTTTTATTCAAAATACCAATTCTTGCTCTGGGCAGGCCGGCAGCGCAGGGGTTAGCTCATGTGCAGCACAATTCTGAGGTCATGAGATCGAACCTTCCTGTGTGGAGTTTGCATGTTCTCCCCGTGCTTGCGGGGGTTTTCTTCCCACATTCAAAAAAACATGCATGTCTGTAATTGGCCAGTCCAAAATGTCCCTAAGCGTGAATGAGCGAGTGAGTTGTCTGTCATTGTGAGCACTGCGACTGGCTGGAAATCAGTTCAGGGTGTCCCCTGCCCACTGCCTAAATATACATGGGATGGGCTCGAGCACCCCCGCGACCCTAATGAGGATAAGCGGTGCAGATAATGGATGGATGGATGTTCTTCTTCTGAATTTTAATAGCATTTATCTTTTTCCACTCCTCAGTGGACTTTTAACTCATTTAAACTTCGAAACCTTTTTATAAGAACATACTTTTTCTACTTTTATATTTCATACATTCCACAAACATAGATCAGAGGATGATGTTATGATAGTCTGTGGTTTGCAATAATATGTGGTCTGTGCAGCCCTTTGAGACTCCTTGCGATTAAGGGCTAAACAAATAAACATGACTTGACTTAAAGTCAACAAAACAGAATACAGGGCAAAATTGCATATTGACCCATCACCAGGGTAAAAAAGGCGTCTGGAATGTCCCATAAGTGCTAAGTAAACATTTTTTGGGGGTGTAATAATAGTTGTTCCCCCCGCAACTGATGTCTGGTGACGCTACATTACATTTATGCTTGGGCACTACAAATAACACGGTTTTACTTACCTGATTAAACAACTGCGGATTAAAACGAAACCCTATACCTTTTTATTCTGTCGCACTTGTTAAAGGGTTTGATATAAACCATCACAAGAAAACAGCAAAGAAAAAAAGGTTCCAATTTTTGAAATTACAGTAGCACTCACACACACAAATAAGCATTTTCTTGAAAAAATGAGCAGGGTACTGGCAAACTGGGGTTAATGTAAATATGCATTTGTGAACGTGTCTAATTTTCGTGGACCCTCTTAAAACACAAACCATTTTTTCCCCAGAATTGTCCGTTTTTAACCTACCCTGGTTTTGTCAATAATAAACAACTGACGATATCTGTAATTTGCATTATCAGAAGGAGAATACGTGAAGCCGACATTTTAGAAGATCAATATACGTTTAACAGTTTTTTTTTTTGACTCACCCAAAAGATAAAGTTGAAAACAAATAAGGCGTACTTGACGCAAACCTCCCAGCTGCTTAAAGCTGTCGTCATGTTTGTTTTTGTTCTTCAGTTGACGGACTGACCGAAAGTGAGCAAAAAGTGGTGAGATTGGGCGAGCATCTCGCTGCCGTTTGAGGGCGTGCCGCGGGCTCGGAGACGCCCGGAGAAGTCCGGAGACGCTCGGCATTCCTCGGATTTACCCGATTGAGCCCTGAAAATAAAACACACGCAAACACTTCGTCTAGTTTCATTGTAGTTTTTTTCCAATTAAAACAAAGACCCGCTTCCTTTTCTGTTCGTTGTTAGTGCAAATGCAAATAAACAAGAGATATATTTCGGTTTTAAAGTCTTTCCTCAACTGTCCCTATCATTGCAGTAGAGCCTCCCTGAGGTCCTTTTCCTCACATGGTTGAGCCTTGCCCTGCCATTTTCTTCCATCACAATCTTTGAGTACATTGGTGTCTGGGTAACAGGCTGGAGAGAAAGGGCTGAGTCTTTTATTGTGTTTTATTCAACGTTTTAAACAGGAGTTCATGAGTTGCTGCTCGACAAATGAATTTGATTCGTGGCTGTTTTAGGAAAATCAAAACAGGGCGGCATTTTTTAAAACTCATAGATGATAATGCTTGTACAACTTAAATTTAGATCTTTTTTCCCAATAGATGTCAAGACTTGGGGGACCAAGAGTCAATAATTTTTAGGGACTTAGAATGATTACATTTGAATTTAAGAATAGGAACAGGAGAATTTGTTTGTGGTTGGTTAAAGAGAGGGTATTATCAAGGACCCCAGAATGGTAGAAAAACTTAATTAATTAAAAAACACATTTATTTAAATATATATATATATATATATATATATATATATATATACATATATACATATATAATGTGTGTGTGTGTGTGTATTGATATAAAAAGCACAAATACATTAACTGTCCTATTAACGTCTAAACATGCATTTTCTTTAAATACTCGAAGAATGTCCATTAATTTGACATGACATGAGCCGTTCTGAAGGCAACTGACATAATTGTCTGTTTTTCTGCTACGAAGCAAAGCCTTGAAAAAGAAAAATATCAAGAAAGGTTATGCAAAAAAAAAAAAAAGAACAAAAATGGTGCAGTTTGGTCACATTGAGTCTCCGTAGTTGGTTTTCTACCTTGTGCTTTTTAGCACTCATTTTCATTTGCGTCACACAATACAGCAGTGGTGGGTCATCATGGCAGCAGAGGACTTCAATGCTGGCCCGAAAAATATCTGAATCATGTGGTATTAATTATATTTTGTCCATGAATACTTATTAAATCATTCAGAATAGTATGTCCGCTTCCTTTCATTGTTTGTCCCCTTCTTGCCAGATGTGTGCTTTCATTTTTGAGCAGTTAAAGAAATCAAATTTGTGCCATTGTAAATTGCCAGAGTTAGAAGTATGCCCGGAAGCCTTTACAATTAAATCAACAAGCCCTGTGGCATAACTTCAGTCTTGATAAAGCTGTTGGTTTAGCCAATTTAGATTTCGAGTTGGCGCAGCAGTGCGCTCTAGGTCTAAGTCAGCGTTTCAAACACTGATTGGCTAGTGGCTGTAACAAAGTATCACAACAAAAACGTGAAGAAAAAATTCACTGTGTGTACCGCTTTTGTCGAACAGACTTTTCAGCCCTGAATCGGATATAAACTTAGGTCAGAAATACAACAGGACAGGCTCGACTTTCAGCATTAGCTTTGATGGCAATAGGAAGAAAAAAACCTTCTTGATGGAACTGAAACACATGAATAATCTGTACGACGGAGTAATTGAAATCTTGGGGAAAGAAAGTGGGTGGATTTCGTTCATAAATAAAAAGGAGTTCAAGGTGGATCTATTCTTAAATAATATTGCAATTTTATGAGGTTATTGTTGATGTTTTTTCTTTGTATCGCAACTGTAGCGGCAATAATTTTTTTACAGCCATAAAATAAATATTGAGGGTTGAATTCCTGAGTGAACAATCATATACAATTGCACTTGAACATTGACTGATTTAATTATGCTGCTATTGAGTTTTTTTCACTGTGATTGGATGACTGGATGCTCCAAAAGTTTCGTTGTTCTTTGACAATAACAATATATTTTCTGAACCTAACTGAACTGATTGATACAGACTAAAGGCCTAGGTGTGAAATACACGGCCCACCACTGCAATACAGTGACCTTTAGCCGTCAAATCCATACGGTCCCTTAAACAAGTAGTGATGAGTCAATTCAAACAGCAAATTACTTTGCTGACACGTTCTTCTACAATCAAACTATTGTCGCAAACAAGAAACAACCTTGAAGGAATATTTTGTCAAAAGCATCACAAGAACAAATTGTAGTATTGTCCCATAAGGGAGTACAGGCATCAACCTTTTGACATTGTTTGTATATCAATCTATTGTTGAGAATCATGTAAAAGGGTTCCTATGGCTAGTTAAATTAAAGACTTTTACATAATTTTTTAATGCCTTTCAAATTCCAATTTAAGACCAAGTGGACAAAAAAACCTACAATTGAAAAAAACAATAACAAAAAAAAAACATTTGAAGTATTTTTTTTTTTTTAATTTAAATTTAATTTTGGTCCAGTTGACAATTTTGCATTTAAAAAAAGCACTCTCTAAAGTTTTAGTTTTATTATGGATCCTCAGTCAAAACTGGCACAAAACTACCCATTCCAAAGAATGCTTCTACTACATTCATAAAGGATTTTGATCATAATGATACATTACTTTTTTACTAAATCTTTTTACTTCAAACAAAAATAAATCTTATCTATGTGTTCACATTTTAAGACTTTCAAAAACGCTAGTTAATACATTTTAATGCCTTATTTTTAGGATAGTGAATTCAATACTTTTTAAGCCTTTTCAAGTATCCACAGGAACTCTGTGTATAGTCTTGGCAGGGACTTTTTCAGATAATGTTGATACATTTATACAGAGAAGTAATGACGATTTATTAGTCGTCAAAATGAATCAGGTGGAAACAAGTCCTACATTGAAATTCAATATGAAATTATTTCATGCCATGGTGGCTCAACAGTTCATTTCTTATAACACCTGAAAGTTGTTGTGTGCGTGCAGTAGCACAAAAGCGCGAGTGTCCCCTTTGACAAACAACCTTCATGCTGTGCAAGTGTGTGTGTTTCCCTTTTTTTCCTAGCCAAAACAAGTCTGCCTTCATGTCCTCACAAAGCTCCCCTTCACAGATCCTCGGCCTGCCTGTGTGTTTGTGTGTCTGTCTGTATGAGGGCGGGCGATCGAGAAGACATTTTCCGAATGCTTCCACATTGATATCAACGACGAAAATGTGCAACCGCAACACAACAATGTCTCTGTGCAATTGTTAAACTGAAACCTTTTAATTTGAAAATAACACGCATAATTACAGGGCGCTGCTGGGGATTCTACTTGGCTGGTGTGGCTGTGGTTTTTGAAAAAGTTCCAGGGAGCCACTAGGGAGCACCAAAGAGCCAAATGCTGCTCCAGATGAAGACAGATGTGTATCAGTTTTGTTGATATTTATTGGGGGTGCTTTGACACAAAACCTATCCAAATACACTCGCAGATGCCTAAAGTACAACTGTGTAAATTTTTTACAAAAATCGGTTCAGTCATTTCAAAGCCTATAAATCACATACAAACACAAGCACACACACGCAAACGCACGGATCGGTAGTTTAGAGAAGTGTTTTTCAACCTTTTTCTGAGCCGGGGCACGTTTTTACATTGGATACATTTTGCGGCACAGCACTAACCAACAATGTTATAGAATGACACTGAACAGTATTTTTTTAATTACAATATAATTTATAATACCCCCAGTTTTTACAGCACAGACACTTGACAATGACATAATATTTGCAGAAAATGATTCATAAACGTTTTAAACTTTTTAAAAAGGGCCATTGGATAATTTCTCATGGGACACTAGTGTGTCGCGACACAGCGGTTGAAAATCACTGGTTTATAGAATATTAGAATACAGATTAGATTAGATATTTAGATGGATAGATGAGATCGGACTGATAGAAAAACAAAACTGAAATCCGCAGGCAGTGGAGTAATGTTGCCCTCAGGAAGCAGTTTGAAACAAGGGTGCCAAACTCATTTAGCGCGGAGGCGCCAAATGTTGGAAAAAATATTCCAGGAAATAAATGGAATTAAAAAGTGTTCCATAGTTGGAGGGCTGGGTTCTTTTCGGAGGGTCAAAAATTATGATACAAGGATGTAAGATTTGACTATAAGACATTTATTGAGTTTTTTTTCTTCATTATTATTTTCCCTTCACAAATATTTTATATCTTGTAATAAGAATCAGCTATCCATCCATCCATTATCGGCACGGCTTATCTTCAGTAGGGTCGCGGGGGTGCTGGAGCCCATCCCAGCCATCCTCAGGCAGTGGGCAGGGGACACCCTGAACTGGTTGCCAGCCAATCGCAGGGCACACAGAGACAGACAATCCACTTGCTCATTCACACCTAGGGACAATTTGGACTGGCCAATTAACCTGACATGCATGTTTTTGGAATGTGGGAGGAAAGCGAAGTGCCCGGAGGAAACCCAAGCAAGCACGGAGAGAACATGCAAACTCCACACAGGAAGGTTTGGCGCATCAGCTATGCATTAGTAAAAAAAAAACAAAGGTAAAATAACAATTGAAATCATTTTCATTGCTTTTTAACTTGGGGAAAACACCGCACAGTAATTCATATAATTGATTTTATGATTTAAAAGTCTTACTGTTTACTTTAAATGAAATATTTACCTGAATATGGGATCTTCGCCGCAAGATATAATTTCTATCATAGAAAGGAGCTAAAGCTTTTTTTCATTTTCGGAAATCCACCCACATGATATTTTTTTGACTTTGTATTTTTCAGATTGCTTCAAAAGAGTTTGCCTATATTTGTAGATATGGAGAAGGCATTTGACTGTGTTCCTTGGGAAGCCCCTTGGCGGGTGCTCCAAGAGTATGGGGTACCGCAGTCTTTTCAGGGCTGTGCAGCCCCTGAATGCCCGGTTCCAAAGTTTGGTTCGCATTATCGGCAGTAAGTCCGATACGTTTCCAGCGGGAGTTGGACACAGTGGTGGTTCTACACTAAATGACTCCCTGGGCGGGACCACCTCCGATAATTAAATTGATTTACATTCTTAAACGGGCGGCACGGTGGATGGGTGGTTAGCGAGCAGCCCCATGGTGCAGAGGTTCAGGGTTCAAGTCCAGCTACCGCAGCCTCCCCGTGTAGAGTTTGCTTGCGCCTAGTGCCTTCGTGGGTTTCCTACGGGCACTCCTTCCACATTCCAAAGTCATGCGTGTCAGGTAAATTGTCCCAAGGTCTTAAATGAGCGAGTGAGTTGTTTGTCTCTGTGTGCCCTGCGACTGGCTGGCAACCAGTTCAGGGTGTCCCCTGCCACTGTCAGAAGATAGCTGGGATGGGGCGAGCGCGACCCTACTGAGGATAAGCGGTGCAGATAATGGATGGATGGACATTCTTATACAGCAAATCCCACACATTTGAAAACACACTCAAGAAAATGTCGTTGTACAATGAAAATAAAACAAACTAAAACCTGACTTTCTTGCTTTTCTTGATACAAAATCATCAATGATTTCATAATAAGCAATCTGTTCCTCTATTCCGTGATTAATGCTGATTACAGCAAGGACAGTCACCTCCATTTCACACAGTTCAGAAAAATGTCAAGTCAAGTCATTTTTATTTGTATAGCCCTAAATCACGAAGAGTCTCAAAGGGCTTGACAGATTATTACACTATATTACACAGACTATTTTTCAGCCGACGAGAAGTTAGAAATAATGTGCGTTATTTGGAAGACTGTAGCTGCCAACTCATTATTTCATATATAGTACTACATTAAACCCTCCGCAGTGCCTTAAACTGCCACTGGTTGGACCAACCAAAGCTGCTCTTTGCCACTGATTCTGTTCATAACTTTTATGGACAGAATTTCTTCTTCTATTTCGTTGGCGGGGAACGGGTTCGGTTTGCAAGCCTCAGCATTGCATCTCTACTTTTTTGCAGAGGATTTGGTGCTGTTGGCTCCCTCAAGGCGTGATCTTCAGCTCCAACTGGAGTGGTTCGTAGCAGAGTGTGAAGCGGCCAGAATGAGGATCAGAGTTCAAGTATCTCAGGGTCTTGAGGGTAGGATGGAAAGGGAGATCGACAGACCGATCAATGAGCATGGTGAAGAAGGAGCACACCCGAAGGGCAAATCTCTCGATTTATCGGTCGATCTACGTTCCTACCCTCACCTATGCTCATGGACGGTGGGTCATGAGCAAAAGAACAATATCCTGGATACAAGTGGCTGAAATGAGTGTTCTCCGCAGGTTGGCGAGGCTCACCTTTAGAGAAATGGTGAGAAGCTCGGTCATCCAAGAGGGACTCTATGTAGAGCCACTGCTCCTCCGCATTGAAAGGAGACAGTTGAGGTGGCCCAGGCATATGATAAGAATACTTCCTGGAAGCCTACCTTGGGAATGTTCTGGGCATGTCCCACCAGCAGGAGGCCGCGGGGACGACCCAGGAGAGGCTGTAGAGACTATGTCTCTAGGCGGGCCTGGGAACGCCTCCGAATCCCATCGAATGAGCTGGATGAAGTGGTTGGGCATAGGGAGGTCTGGGCTTCCCTGCTGAAGTTGCTGACCCTGCGAACTAACCCCGGGTAAGCGAAGGAATAGGGCTGGATGGCTCCTTTAAACAGCACGTCCATGACAATAACATCGAGATGGATTTCCTCAATGTTCTCTGGTTGAATGATAGTAGTCAGCAAATAGTTTTGGGAGTGAAGCTTAGCTTTGGCAGCATCTAGTGGACATATTTAAAACGGCAAGTCATTATTTTACCCTCATTTTTCTATTGAGCATATAGGCATTGAGTCATGGGCCAAATAAAATAGCAAGGCGGGCCATAGGTTTAACACATGTGCTGTAAAGAGTGAAATAATCACTTTAAACTATTTATTTTATTTAAAAAACAGTATCATTTTTCTTTGTCATTGTGTTATTGTGAAGCAATTTATTGGAAACAAAGCACATTATATATATATATATATATATATATATATATATATATATATATATATATATATATATATATATATATATATATTACCAAACTATATGTCGCAGAATTGGTTCATGACGTCCTGCCAACAACATGTTATGTTTACAAAAAGAAAAAAAAAAAGCTGAAATGTTAGCACCGGGTTTTACTGGCATGTGTTTTTTGGCACCAAAGAGGTGATTCCTACTCCCTGGTGATTCTCAAACGCACCATAGAAACAGTTGAACGTCATCCCGCTCACCTTAAGCCAGCAAAGTGGAAAGTCAGAATTTTCGCAACTGAAAATTAAAACTGTATTAGTTCAGCTCTTTTACAACACCGAAATGCGACTCAAAGTGCTGTCTAAAAACATTAAATGTACAAGATGGTAAGAAAAATCCCTGGTTTCTCCTCACTCAACACCCAGGAATGTGAAACACACAAGGCAATTTGAGATTGGGAGCACAATTGGTGAGAAGATCCACTTCATGCAAGAAAACAACAAAAATCTTCTTTCAAATTGTATTTTCTAACAATGAAGTCCCATCAAGAGACTCATTTTGGGGAAATACACAAAGTATTTACATACATTCTGAATTTGTTTACCACGTACATCATTGTCTCTCCATTTTATCATCTTGCTTATTCCACTCTGGACTTCTACATTAAGTTTACAGTATTAATACTGTTACCTAAAATTATATTAGAATAAAACCTCCAAATCCTAGCAATCCTAGTGGCTCAGAAAATTAACGAACCTACCCAAATATGTTTTAGCTCATTTTTTTCGTTACTTTTTGGCTCCTTTAATACAATAAAAAAAAAAACATTAAAGTGCTCTGTTTTACACAGTGCTTGTATCTGTACAATGCATTACCCCAAAAAGCGGAAATAATAAGTTCTGTTCAAAAACAGATACATTTGATCGTCACCCCAATATAAATAATAATAATACAAAAAAAATCAAATTATACTTTGCAATAAATTTCATTATGAAGCATGGAATATCTGAATGTGTAATATTATGATAAATATCACAAAAAACTGTGTGTAATTTAGTGCCTCCTGGTGGTAAAAACCCCTTCATTTATTAAGAGCAAAACAACTTTGATTTAATTAACAAGCAAAATTACATACACAATTATATAAACATGCATGTTTTTTAAATACTCGTAGGCCAAGAAATCTGTATTTATTTTACATTTCATCAGGCTCACTGAGAGCAGTGTTTTTCAACCCATTGTGAACCGAGGTACACTTTTATTTATAAAAAAGTTTTGCGGCACACCGTCCGTCGAAAATGTTTGAAAATGAAGTTATGTCAAATATTTCACTGTACTACCTCATCAGCAGATAATTAGTATATAAAAAGAAGAAAATAATACTCAAAATAAAAAAGAATAATGTGCTTTATTTATGTTTTTATTTTTTACAGAGCATTCTTAAACCGCTTTGTTCAACAAATTAAGTTATTAAATGTACTGTGCTACCTCATGAGCAGATAATTAGTATATAAAAAGTTTATAAAAATCTACATCCACCTACTGATATGGATGACTATTACAGTTCCTCGTCTGAAGATAGCAAAAATACTGAATAATGGCCTGATATTTTTTTGGAAAGATAAAATTGGGCAAATTCCCGCATCACACTAGACAAAGTCTCACGGCACACGCGTGTGCCCCGGCACACTGGTTGAAAAACACTGGCCTCGAGGGAGCTGACATGATTGTACGCCATCTTGCGGCTAATGTACGCCCAAAATCAAAATAAAAAACCTTGCAAAATGCTGGTGTCACCGTAATTTGAGTCACCGTAATTTTGTATTCTTGTTTTTGCTTTGTAGCAGTCGTTTTTGGTTGGACTACAGCAAAACCTAGTGTTCAGTGTCTCTTCAAAACAAACCGAAATCATCGTTTGCAAATGTTATACCTGTCCAAAATGAAGGGAAGGAGAAAAGTAAAAACGCTCGTCTTTAAAACCTCTTCGAATCAAAATGGTCCACCTGTTCAAAGTAAAAGTAGGCAAAAGAGAAAAACACTTGTCTTTAAAATATACTCTAATAAAAGGCACATGCTAGCACCAGTCTCATTTAAGCGTAGCAGTTTGGGAGTGTTAACTGTCCATGGTCAGTACGTGCTGCTTCGGTGTGGTCGGAATTCACATCCTGGCCCTGGGAACTTGTGATGAGTAAAGATGCTGCTGAAGAAAGGCCAACATCTTCTTCCACGAGTCCTCCTGAGCATCCGAGTGAGGTTTTGTCTGACCGCCCCACAGCATGGTGACTGGACATGCCAAAATAAAGTCTTAGCGTAAAATGGTACAAGACCTCTCTCTTGTGGTAGTCCGTGTGTAAATCACATCTCAAACAGAACTTTATATGACTGAAAACAAGACTAAACTCAAAGAAAATTTTCTAAAAGGGTCTAAAAGTGGCTATTTTGTTTGCTACATTTTGTGGCTTTAAATACTATGCGGCTGATTTTTTTTCTCGTGGTGGTACAGAGGAAAACGATTCGCTGTTCTTTTCCTCACAGATGTACTCTAAATAAAAAAGCGCGGTGACATCTAGAAAAAAAGTATACAGACGCTCCCCTACTTACCACCATTTGACTTAGAAAAAACGGTAGATACGAACATTTTTTTCGGGATGTGGAAAAATATCCAGACATTGCTGTTAGTTAGATTTTGTATTGTGTGCACCTTTTTCAGAGTACAAGACAGCACTGTAGTGCTTCTTTTAGCCACTAGCGACATGTGGCACTGTGAGAGGTCACCCAGCATCCACCCTGAAGAAGAAATCCGGCTACATACAGTGCCACATGTACTGAATCTCCAGCGCGCTAAGAACTTTGACTTTTTTATTGTTCAATATCTCGTGCATCCATTCAATATTGTTGGTGTTAAGTGTAACGAAGAGGCGAGCCGTTTCTTTTAAAACAAAAGTGCAATAAGAAAGCTTGATGCGGTTGAGAAAATGGTCGGAATGCTTTTTTTCGGCCACTTTTTACCACGGAGGAGAACCTCTTGAAGTGCAGCTTCCAAAAGTAAGTTAAACTCAACTTTATTTATCTTTATAGAGCATATTATTTTTTTAAATGTTTATTATTTAGTACAAAACAATACAGGTTATCTATACAATCCTTAAACATACTTATATATAAGCCTTAAACATACAAAATATAGCACTGAAGCAACTTACGAACAAATTCCTTACGAACGATTTTCTTCGTAAGTAGGGCAGCGTCCGTACACCCAATGAGAGGAGAAAGTAGTCGATGTTTTTGCCCAAGTTATTCATATAATACATAACACGAGCAAAACGCGACAATTAAAACACATTGACGATATTTCAACTTTTTCACCCACAAATCATGGCCTTAATTTATACATCCAATAAACATCCAGAAATGGAAGGTATCCATCAAAAACGCAACAATTCTTTATCAGTATCATTGGTGTCAGTGTCAGCTGGCTGACGTTTCCATTAATCCTCCAGGAACAATGTCAAGCGAGTGCAATTTGGTCCATCACTATGGCAACCACTGATGACAACAGGACATCTTGTTATCCTGCACTATCTTCCACAATACGGTTGCCCTGGCATTGTCGTCTAGAAATATAGGGCGAACATTTTACGCGATGCAAGCCCTCATTCGCTTTTGTAAATATGTGCTTCTTTGTAATCACCATCTTGTATGATCACATGATCCAAAAACACGTGTTGGAACAATTCTGAGCAGAATTTAAAAAAATCTATAGCTAAAAAGGGTAACAGGTGTGCGGGGGCACAGCCCCGTTGGCTTTCTGCAACTAAAAGCGTCAACGGCAAATTGCTCAGGCGGTTGATGCCAAGTGTGCGCCAGGCTTAAAATGTGGTCAAATGGAAGTGTAATTCTGTTCAAGCGTGCAGCTTTAAATCTGGTGCGTACAAAGAAAGTTTCGTACTTAAATTTGAGCATGTGGCTTTTAATCACGTGCAATCTGTGATCCGGATATTTTTCACATTATCCTACATCTACTCACCTTTATTTTTGTGGCCCCACATGAAGTTGGTGGCACGGAAATGAGGAGAGAACGGCGGCTCGATCAGGTGTCCTGTGTCGGGATACTCCAGACGCGTTAACAAGTGCTCCTTACCCACTGATCGCATCATCTGCTCAATCTACGTGAGCAGAAAAAGACAACGGGTGAACTATTGAGTCCATTTGATACCAAAATTCAATAACATTTCAAAGGGACATAGTGAATAATTTTGTGCCTCCGTGTGGTGAAAAAAACGATATTGATTTGAATAATAAGCAAACATACATCAACTATCATAAAAATGTGCTTCCTTTGTTTTTAAATACTTCTAGGTCGAGAATTTTTAATATGTTTTCCATTAAATAAGGCTCACCTAGAGGGAAGTGACGTGATTGTCGCCATCTTGCTGCTAAGGGTAGCCCCCCAAAACCCAAAACCTTTGGGGCTCCATTGCATGTATTCTTCATTGTGCTTTGTAAAACTAAATTTTCGGTTGCAGGGTTCACCAACTTTTTGAAACTGAGAGCTGCTTTTTGTTACTGATTGACGCAAGTGGCTACTATTTTGAAATACATCTCTAAAATTACACCTTTTGTTGTTACCAGGTTGTACCGTATTTTTCGGACTATAAGTCACAGTTTTTTTCATAGTTTGACCAGGGGGCGACTTATACTCCTGGGAAACTTATATGTGAAATTATTAACACATTATTAGTGGGTATATCATTTTGCATGTTATTTTCACACTAAACCACACAAGGGTGCTCTAGGCCTGTGTTGATGATTTCAAACTTGTCGTGCCGAAAAATGACCCCTTGCGTAAAATAAGAAGCCCCCAAAAGTATACGTCACTCGCACAAATACATCACTAAATGACTACATGTCTAATTTTTGGGGAAATGTAGGAGAACAGTAAGGCTCAGAGAATTTGCACCTTGTATAGAAATCACTTTTGAACAGGTTGAAAATATATACTTTAGAGAAATAATTTCACCTTTTCTTACCAGTCGGGACACAAACGTTCAGAAGATAAGGTATGGTTTCGCCAAAGTGAATATTTTCAACTTACTCTAAGGAAATTTCTCTACAAGTTAGATATGCTCTGTGCCCGACTGTTAAGTCAAGTCATGTTTATTTGTGACGCCATTAATCACAAAGAGTCTCAAAGGGCTGCACAGACCACAGATTATTGCAAACCACAGACTATTATAACACCATCCCCTGATCTAAAACCTACATGAGGGCAAGGACAAACTCAAAAACCTCAACATGAGCAAAATGAAGAAACCGTGAGAAGGGACCGCAAATGAGGATGACGAGGCTGCAATGGATTCCATTCCCAAGATACACAAAGTCATTTCAGTGACATATGCGCGCTCTTGCTAGCGGAGGCATTTTCCTGTAAGACACCAATGGTTTATAAAAACTGAACAAAATTGGTACCTAAAGGAAAATCCTAATCTGCAGATTACAAGCTTTAAATAGTGAAATATACACCTGAAATGCAGAAAGCGGAGGTGACGATGAGTCTGACATAAGGGACGTGGAAGCAGAAAGCTGAAGTGGCGCATTGTTTACTGGACAGTGACACACATTTCCCCAAAAAGTGAATCTTATACTCCAGTGCGACTTATAAATGCTGTTTTCCTTTTTAATATCTATATTTTTGGCTCGTGCGACTTATACTCCGCAGCAACTTATAGTCCTGAAAATACATACCACTAAAACATCAAAGTCAGTTAAAAATCAAATTTACTAGTAAATCGCAATGACCTATCACTGGTGAGCTTTTTTCAAAACCTGTCCGCGGTCTACTCAGGTGTTTTTAGTGGGCTACCTGGTACCTGTGGGCACCACGTTGGAGACCCCTGCATTGCACAATAGAGACATCTAGTGGTCAAATATTACACACCGTCCCTTTAAAGAAATAAAAAAAGAAAGTATGCAGGCGCTTACATCCTCTGCGTACTCCACTGCCGGATGATTCTGGTCATCCTGGCCATTGACCAATAGGAGAGGACAGTTGATTCTCCTCACCTTTGAAAGAACAAAAATGATTCCAAAGATCCTCCAGCAGAGCGCACTACTGACTGGGAAATTCGCAAACAAAACGTGAACTTACATCAATTTTTCGGGACAGGTCGCTAGAAATGGGCAGGCTGAGGTCACGCCAGATAAGATTCTGATCCTTATCCATGCGCACTTGCATATTCTTCCTGTTACCACAGTGATCACACAATTATTGTGTACAAATATATTAGCTCAGGAGGTAGAGCGTTCGATTAAGAGATCACAGGTTTGATTCCCGGCTGCTCCGCGTTATATGTCGAAGTGTCCATGGCCAAGACACTGAATCCCTAATGCCCCCAATTAGCAGGTAGGCGCCTTGCATGGCTGACTCCCGATTGGTGTGTGAGTGTGTGTGTGAATGGGTAAGTGTGAAGCACATTGTGAAGCTCTTTGGGAGGTCTTCATTGACTTGAAAAGCGCTATATAAATGCAGACCATTTACCATTTATTGAAGTGAGTTTGTATTATTTAGTGCCTCCTAGTTGCATGGCGGCTAAGTGGTTAGCGCGTTCGCGGCACAGTTCTGAGGTCATGAGGTCGAACTTTCCTGTGTGGAGTTTGCATGTTCTCCCCATGCATGTCAGGTTAATTGGCTGGTCCAAATTGTCCCTAGGTGTGAATGAGCAAGTGAATTGCCTGTCCCTGTGTGCCCTGCAACTGGCTTATCAACCAGTTCAGGGTGTCCCCTGCCCATTGCCCAAAGATGGCTGGGATGGGCTCCAGCACCCCTGCAACCCTACTGAGGATAAGCAGTGCAGATAATGGATGAATGGATAGTTATAAAATCAAACATTATTCATTAAAAAAATGGGTGTCCCAAAAAACGTATTAACATTTTAGCAGCGTGTAACTGGATTATCTATTCTTTCTTTATAGACTGAACCGAGCAACAGTAGCCAGACTTGACTTTGAAAAAATTATTTTTTTTTTTCAAAAATTCTACTGAAAGTATAAAAACACAGTAGAAGTGCAAAGACACATTAGTAGGGACTTTAACAAAGAACCACAAACACAAGCTACCATCACGTAACTTTAGAGCTAAGTTTGAAGCTACTGAAACTGTTCGGGATGTCCCTAAGAGGCGTTCTGGGAGACCACTAGAAATATAGAAATAGAAAAAATTGCAGAACATAAAATTAACATGTGAAATAAAACACAAAATATATTACTGTAAAAGATTAAAGGTTTTCTATATCATAAATAAGGCTTAATTCAAGAAAGACAAACACAAGACAACGTAAGGTGCACTATGCACATTATTGAGAGAATACATGTACATGGCTACTAAGAGGTTTTGGTTTCAGTGATGAAGCAGTAAAATGCATTCTATCACTATACTAGGACCCACATGCACTAACAAAAATAAATGGTAGTCTAACTGGACAAATTAATTTGGAAAAGGGTACAAGGCAAGTGTGTCGACTCTAGTATTTCTGTTTTCTATTTAAAATTAAAGCAAAATAATGTCTTAGGTCCCCGTTTTTAAGCAATTATTTGATATTTAGTTTTGCAGGATTTATGTACTACCTTTGTAGTAGTATTTTTAGTAGTATTTTAGTGGACACGTAAAGGAACAATGGCGGCAAAGATGACACTAAAACTGTTTTTAATTACTGTATCTATATTTTTGTTTTATCAAAGGGTTTTCATCAATAAGTATCAAGCCTCTGGGAAGTATTTCTGCATGAAAAATAGCTTTTGGATGGCAAGGTTTCTTCATTTTCCTTATACTGGGGTTTTTCAGTTTTTCCTTGCCCTCTTAATTTCTTTATGCTAATGTTTTTTTTTGCCCTCATGTAGGTTTTAGATCAGGGTCTAGTCTGCAGTCTGTACAACCCTTTGAGACTTCTTGTGATTAAGGGCTAAACAAATAAACATTACTTGACTTGACTCTCGCCAAGCCTTTTTGCGTCATAGAAAGAGAAGAACATAAAATAGTGTTGTTTGCAGATGACATATTGATATATTTTACTCAACCCGACAAAACTTTTCCAAGATTGATGGAACTTACTTATGTTCCATCACAGGGACTAAAGGAGAGATACAGTTTCAGGAAGTTCTTCCTATTACAATTTATGGCATGGCATGAAAAATGTCCTTAAATGATCCGTAATCCTTGCACTAATACACATTTGATAGTGCCCTGTTTAGGTGTAGCATGCATCTGTCCTCTTGGGAGATGATACTATAGAATGTGCTATAGAAACTAATGGCAGCTGCCGTTGATCAAGAAGGGAGAAATGCAATGACAAAGCGAAGCCACTAGACAGCAGTGTCGGAGTCATTTTTAAGCATACTAATTTAGAAACTGGGCAATAATTTCAAGCATATACAAGCACCTCACCCAAAATTCAAGCACTTCTAAAACCTTGAAAACACAAGAATGAAATTCAAGCATTTTCAAGGATTTCCAGCACCCCTACAACGCCTTTGTCCGTCACATGATGAAACATTGTCAATGGAGAAGTAATACTCCGTGATTACTCCATGCACTTAATGAGGATGATCCAGACCGATGATGAACAGATTCAATTTCGAGTGGTACTTGGAACAAATTAAAGAAGATGCTCACATTCCCACAAATTTTGAGAGGAGTGAAGAGGCCACATTTAAATAAAATGATTTAATTAACAGGTATAATTGCACCTACCTGGGACCTGAGAAGCCAAATTTACCAGGAATTAATTGCGTTTTCATACTTCTACTAGTATGTAAGAATACATTTCCTTCCTTTAAAGTCAAGTCTAGCTGCCATCACTCGGTTCAATTGGTTCTATAACGAAAGAATACATAATAGAAGTGCTAAAATATGTACACATGTTTGGGACACCTTGTATGGATTTAAATAATAAGAAAAAACACATGAACTATCATGTAAACATTTTTAAAAAATACTCGTAGGTCGAGATATTGACATTCCTTTTACATATCATGAGGCTCACCTAAAGGAAACTGACATAATTGTTTGCCATCTTGCTGCTGTGGTTACCCAATAATCTCAAAAAGGCTGGGCGAAAAAAAAGAGAAAAAAATGGTGCGTTTTGGTCACTAAAAGTCTGCAGTTTGTTTTTCCTTGTAGTTTTCAAGCACACGTTTTTGGTTGCACTACACCATACGGCAACATCTGGTGCTTAAATAATACACACTGTCCCTTTACACTATTTTGGGTGTTGGGCAGGTAAGGCCATGTCGCTTTGATGCTGCCAGACACATTGAATTATTATTTCATATTTAACATCTTTATATTGTACTTCATTTAACACTTTAATGAAAATAAAGTTTAGCAAAATGCTATGGGTTTGATATCTTCATCAATCCAATCCTTTATGGAAATATTTCTTTAACCTGGTAGACTTTAGATTTTAGCAATAACAAAACAGATGGAAAGTAATTAAGTTCAATTTATTTATTTATTTACCGGTAATCAGTTATTCTATTTTGTGGATGGTGTGAAAGTGTGGCTGAATGTGTTGGTTAGGAAGGAAGTTGCATTTGCTCACATCATTTTTCAATGGAGGCACCCTTGTTTACTGACAGCAACCTGTTCAATGTAAGTCCTCTGTCTCCCCCAGTTGTCTGAACCACCGTTCAAGAGAAAATATAAACACAAATATTTAAAGTAAAAATAATTGACGAATAAAATGGATAAATTATAGACGATCTAAAAAAAAAAAAAGAAAGACAAAACATGCCAATTGAATTTTATCTTGATATGAAAGTTTTCTGACCTGCTCCAGAAAATGTGTGCCAAGCTATAAACCTACTCAATTTTCGGCTGTTGGATACGGCTCAGGGCTTGGTTGCGTGGATAAAAATGGCTGCCACTGATGCAAATACAACAAGTTGGCTGCAAAAAGAGAAATATGATGCAATAAGAATTCAATAAATCTATCCATGTATATATATGTTCCTGGCTTTCTTAGGTGTTGTGACTGACTAACAGAAAAATGCACTAGAGGTAATTATAAGACCTGCACTCGGCTTTGTAGATGCTTACCTTGATAGTGTTGCTTTCACACGCTAGATATATGGCCACAATGGCGCCCAAAGAGAGGCCAAAAATCCCCACTTTGTCAGGAACAACAGCAGGATGCTGTCTGATTAGGTTAAAAGCCATCTGCCGGCAAAGTTATACAAACATTTACAACATCAACCTGTTTCATACATATGCAATTGCATTTAAGTACACATATATATATATATATATATATGTGTATATAATTATGACTTGATTAGTAAAAGGTTCACCAGTTTATAAGCACTTTTTACGCGCACTTTTCCCAAAATTCTGTATTGAACTCAAGCATTTCCAAGCACCCATACAAACCCTGCAATATGTAATTTTCGCATGTGACATGACCACAAATTCAAAAATGAACAACATTTGATCTAAATTTGTGCTCTAACCTCAAAGTATTTGGCCTCCAGATCGGCGTTCGCCATCTCGCCAGGTGCAAAGTACTCGAGCGCCAAAGAAACGTACCCGTGCGATGCCAGTAAAGCCGAGCGGTACTCCAGCAGGCCCCCTCCGCCCCCCCACATATCCAGCAGCCCAGGGAAGGGTCCTGGACCTGAAGTAGGAACAACGGTTGACTTTCTATTTTCTGTGGACACTTTCTGTCCATTGACAACAGCATCCATGTACAGTGGTACCTCTATATTAGAGCAGCTCTAAACACGAGAATTTTGATATACGAGTTTTTCATTTTAAAAAATCTTGCTCACTATACTCGGGAATATCCAGTTCATGAGTAGTTCCAGAGGCTACCACTCACCACTCTTGACTGCTCCCGATCAGCATCCAGTTTACCAGTGTATGCAACAGGCAAAAAATGAAAAATAAAAAAATTCGGCTGTAAATTGTTTTTTGTATACGTACATTTAAAGTTACGGTAACTATTATTTTAAGTGTACAGTAAGTGAAACTGTCTCTTGATCTTGATCTGATACTTGCCAACCTCAGGCAAGTTGCTCCCCGGACACACAATGTAGAAAACTGTGACAATATTAACAATCTATGATGACATCTGTTAGCAGTGACAGGGACGATGGGCAATAAGAGATCAGTGTTAAAAAAAGAAAAATCCCTTATAAAAATTCGTTATACGGCGTAAACAATTTGAAATGGTCAAAACAAAACCGTATACAATCTGAGGAAAATGTATACTAGTAAGTTTACAGGAGCACAATCTCCTTGAAACTGCCCCCTCCCTTCCTACGAGCGCACATCTGTCATTTTGTTATTATCATCCTATTCATCTTATTACTGTATTTTTTTCCCCGTTTAATGTGTTTTACGTCATCAGAAAGATCTGTTTTATAGCTATTTAGGGTTAACTTATGCTTGTAAGGCGACCGCTTATCCTCAGTAGGGTCGCGGGGGTGCTGGAGCCTATCCCAGCTATCTTCGGACAGTGGGAAGGGGACATCCTGAACTGGTTGCCAGCCAGTCGCAGGGCACACAGAGACAGACAACTCGCTCGCCCATTCATACCGATGGACAAGTTGGACCGGCCAATTAACCTGGCATGCACGCTTTTAGAATTGGGAGGAAACCGGAGGGCCCAGAGGAAACCCACGCAAGCTCGGGGAGAACATGCAAACTCCACACAGGAAGGTTTGATCCCATGACCTCAGAACTGTGTTGCGAACGCGCTAACCACTCAGCTGCTGTGCTACCGGGGGAGCAGAACAATTAGTTTTTAATTATTTCATATTGAGAAAATGTGCTTACTACCCAAGCAATTCGATCTACAAGCACAATACTAAAACGGATTAAGCTCACAAGAGGAGGTACCACTGTATGTGGGTGTCCTTAAAAATGACAGACCTGACGGGATGAAGAGGGTCCCTCGGACGCCTTGGTCCTTCAGCTCCACCCTGCGGACCCCGGGGGCCATGTACCACCTCTCTGTGACAACTTCAGCCAGAGGACTCAGGCTGCTGAAGTTGTGGATGACGTGGCCATCATAAGCGGCGATGATGAAGATCATAGGGGAGCTTACGTCACGCTTTCGCAGCCTGAAAGCAAGTGAGAGGATTCTTAGTACGTGGTCACAACGACACAAGGCGTAGTTTTGGCATAGACTGAGGGGAGGTGTTCCCACCAATATCGAGCAATTATTGTTATGTCCCCACAAATAATGTGATCACTAAAAGCTACATTGTGTATTATTTAACCTTAGATGGCACTGTATTGTCAAATGTGAACAAATACCAGGACCAAGTGAGCACTACGCGGCAGCAAGATGCTAGACATACATGGCGGTGACTACTAGGTATGGATTATACTATGTAAAAGAAATACACATTTCTAGACCTATGAATATTAATAAAATTAACATTGGTATGACAGTTCATGTATTTTTGCCTCTATTCAAATCAATGTTCTTCCTTTTTACGGAATATTGTTTTTTTTGTACCACTATGAGGTTCTAAATATTACACACTGTCTCTTTAAAAAATGCACTATAGCCAATATTGAGCAATCATTTATTTGTCCCTACCAATATCATTGCGCGCTAACCAGCCACCGTGCAGGGCTGCAACTAAGAAGTATTTTAACAGACGATTAGTCACTGACAATTGAAATGTTTAGTCGAATAAGTGGACTATTATTAATTTCTTCTTAAATTCAGCATGGAGTTAATTAACACAAGAAAACTGGGTCCAAAAAAAAATACATCTAAGCCTTTTTTGAACTTACTGTAGATTTGTACAAGAATAAGATAGAAATGCTGTATCTAAAACCAATTAGTTACGTCATTTAGTAGAAACATACAACCATGAATAAACCTTTGTCCATTTTTGGAATCAGGCAAATAAATATTAAAGTAAAATCAAGTAAACATTGTTATCCCTGCAAACCAAAAAGAGGCACACTAGCAGCAGTGAAACTGTATATAAAACAAATATGATGTGCTTTTAGTGAAATACATTCAGTGTTCAACGGCAAAGTCTGTAACATGAGTACTTAACGATTCTCAACAGTTTCAAATCAAATGTTTTTGACAACTGACGTTTGTTGTTTTCAACGTTTTGACAACTCACGTTTGCTCTTTGGACTGTATGCATTTAATTTTAAATACGTTTGTCAGGCAGTCTGGCATTGCTCCTAAGCTCACTTTTATAGTGAAATATATGTGTATAAAATGTACAATGCGTGTCTTTGAAATTGTATTGCCTTGAATGTCTTACCGAGGCGAGTCAGACTTTGTTTCGTTCAATGGGCCGACTGTTTGCTTTAACTGTTCCTGCATCACAGAAGTGCTGCAAACTATTCAGGCTAAAATGCTCCCAAACAAAGTTTTGGTACGCATACTTGATGTTGACGGTGTCATTTCTGTATGTTACTGCTCGAAACAGAGATGCTATTGCGTATGAGTGACTCTCAGCAGAGATAACATTCTTGTAGCGATGCCTCACTCTGTTGGAAAAAATTGTCTGTTGATAATAGTCAACAGTGAATTCTATTGTAACTATTTCTACTATCGACTATCTTTGTTGATAAGGTCGACTAATTGTTGCTGCCCTACAGTCTTACAATGAAAATGTAATGTTTATACGATTCACCTGAGGCCCGTACGGCTTCCAGGAATGGGCCGCATGCTCCAAAGCAAACCCATGGCTTCTTTACCTTGGTATGTTCCACCTAAGCTCACATGATCTGAGACTGGAGAAACCAAAGATAACGTAAGTGTCCGAGCATGATGTTTGGTCTTTAGGACGTTCTGTTACCAGAGACAGCTCCAGTTGCATCACTGATGTAGTGCCCGTAAGCCTCCCAGTAGTCTTTGTCCTCTGACTGGTGCAGACAGCGTAAGGTTACTGGAGCTCCAGGAGGGAGATTTTCCAGTTGCACTCTAAATGGTTCATCCACCAAGGCCCGCGTGGGCGATAAGGACAGGATGGGTGGTGGGGTGACCCTGGACATGGCAGACAATGGCCTCAGAGGGGAGACACCCTGAAAAAAAAGGGACAGAATAATACAACATCGGTATTTTTGTTTGTGTAATCGTGTGGTTCACGACCTTTAAATGCATAGGTTTGGTCTCAGCATTGGAAGAAACATAGCACTTTTTTAAAGGTAATCACATAATACTGGTGAAAACAAACAACGATTGCTTAATATTGGTAGGGACACGTCCCCTCCGTCCATGCAAAAGCTAAACCCTTGACAAGTAGATTTGTTGTTGCTGCTAAATGTTATAGCATTTCTTTTCATTGCACTTTAGTTACGATGCACTATTCTTTTTCATTCATAAACATTGCAGTATTATTTTCACTCAGGCCAATTTAAGCACTACGTTTTATCAATATTTTTGGCCTATTTACCCTGACCGTCTTTTTGAAATCTTTTTTTTTTATCCGTAAAGTTTTTTATAACATGTTCACCCTGGAGTGCTATGTCTAATCTTGTTGTACACAATTTTTCACGAAGTTGATATAAATGACAATAAAGACAATTCGATTCAATAGATATCAATCGGGAGTTCAAGTTCGATATAAAATGCTTTAAAATAGAGTTCCTAAAATATATCTTTAGACTCATTGGTAGCACATTTTGATCAGATTCATGTTTTGATGCATACAGGTTTAATTTAGATGTTTTAAAAATGTTGCATTCAAGTGCAGATACTTGCGTTTGTTTGTGCAGTTTTTCAAAGTAAAACAATTTTTCTTCCACAAAACAAAACATGGCAGGTCGTAATGGACACACATGTTTAAAATCCATCATAAATCTAGAAATGTACTTCAAATCGAAATCATTTTTCGATTTCCTTTTAGTGAAGACATAGCAAACAAGTTAAGAGGCGCGTCTTACATAAATGCAGCTACTAAAGTTATGACCGGTTGTTTAAAGTTATTTTAATACTGTCCAAAAAAAGAAAAAGACAAGAAATACCTAACGAAAAAAAAACAAACAAACAAACAAAAAAAATCACGACAATTTCAATATTTACCAAAACTCTCAAGACGAGATCATCAAGCTGGGGTGCAGGAATGACGCGTAGTGATTGCGTCAGGAGGTTTGTGTCTAGTTCACTGACCTCACGTGAATAGCGGTTTATTCCAAGTATTATTGAGCGCTTGTTTACACACACTGTCAGGTTAATAGAGGAAGGACAGGTCACGATCACCCAAAGTTGGCTACATAAACCCAGGAGTGTTTGCAGCAAATAAAAAAGAAAGTTAATTTAATTACTTGAAAGGACGTTTTGACTCAAAAATAAGCTAAATTGATTGTGAAAGCGTGATCGATCGCAACTAAATTTCATTTTGAAGGCCAATCAAAAATCAAAACGACTAATGAATCTGATTCAAGGTACCGGTAATATAGTAATCCCTTTCTATATCGCGGTTTACGTTTTGTGGTTTCACTGCTTCACAGATTTTCATTTTGCGCACAAAATCCGTTTACTCGTATAGAATACAATTTATTCATGTGTTCCATCTCGTTTGATGATGACAAGAAATCAGAAACGTTCGTGTCCTTTTTTATCTCTAGATCATTGGACAGTTCATTTCACCATAATAAGCTTCATGGTAAAGCACAAAACACTCTCAATACCAGTGATATTGCAAAGAAAAGGCAAAATAAATATGCTACTTGCTCAAATGTGCATTACCGTTATATTACATTCCCAAGAAATAAGAGAAGTAGTGGTTTTAGTGACATTCTTGCGAAGTTATTTCTATACAACGTGCTTTACTGTTCTATTGTATTCCCAACAACTGCAAGATGAAATTGTTTTAATGACATTTTTCCCAATACAGTACATTCCTGAAAAGTGAGATATGAAGTGGTTTTATGGTTTTAGTTACCTAGCGTAAGTGACGTGTACGCTCCCACTAAGGGGGGGCACTCTCTCTGGGGCAATTCTCGGCACAACACCGGCACCTCCGCTGCGTCCTCAGGTGGGTGACCCCCTTGTGTGGGAGCACACGGCACCCCAGCACAGCATGGTGCACCAGCATGGCACAGCACCCTAGCATGGTGCATGGTCCCGGTTGTTCTGGAACACCACGGCGCTCTAGGACGGCGTGTGGCTGCATTGTCCAGGAGCGCCCGGCGCTGCAGCTGGGGAGTTCGGCGGGTGGGCCCACCGACACCCAATGGACCGACACACTTGCACCCTCCATCTCAGCACGGGGCCATGTAATAATTGTAAAAATAAATAAAGAATGCTAGGCGGTATGGCGGTTGAGTGGTTAACACGTCCGCGGCACAGTTCTGAAGTCATGGGACCAAATCCAGCTACCAGCTCTCCCGTGCAGAGTTTGCATGTACTCCCCGTGCTTGTGTGGGTTTCCTTCGGGCAGTCCGGTTTCCTCCCACATTCCAAAAACATGCATGTCAGGTTAATTGGATGGTCTAAACTGTCCCTAGGTGGGAATGAGTGAGTGGATGGTTGTCTGTCTCTGTGTGCCCAGCGACTGGCTAGCAACCAGTTCAGGGTGTCCCCTGCCCACTGCCTGAAAATAGCTGGAATGGGCTCCGGCACCCCCTAGTGAGGATAAGCGGTGCAGATAATGAATGGATGCATAAAGAGTGTTACTTCTCGGTTTTGACTATCGCACGAGTCCTTTTTAAAACGCAGCCCTGCGAAAAATGAGGGATTACTGTACATTTAATCACCTAGTTTCAGTCTTTAAAAAGACTGGAAAATTTCAGCAGAACTTTTTAAAATAAAAGACAAGAAATTCATGTTTAACGGGTCACACTTACTGTAGAGACTTGCCGGCTTCGGAATTTGTGAACGCCAAATACGCTTGCACTTTTCTGCACCTTGGAGTTCTGTAGTTTATCTGCATGCACGTTTCGCCCGTGCCTTACATCATAGCACAATGATCTTGGGCAGGGGGTCAAAGATCCTTTCGGAGACCACGCAAAAGACAAACGTGTCAAAAGACCGGCGTCATGTAAGGGAGCATTGCTCAAGCAAGTGAAAATTGTCCCGGCTGTGATTTTAGCATGCATGTCCTGTTCCTCTCTTAAGTGTGTGACAGGTCATTCAAAGTACAGTAAGTGACTAGGAACAGGCGAGGGAATCATTTACCTTACTAGTGCGTAAGTCAAATCGGTTACCAAGTAAGTATGTAGTATACTGTAACCCCTTATAACTTATAGGAGAGTGCAATGATCCACAACTAGTAGTGTGGATCGATGAGAATAACATTAAGACATTACAAAAGACTTTACTACGATTGTACAATAATACAACACCAATTAGAGAATATGGACAAAAACCTGTTCAATATTCTAGATTAGTAACATACAGTTAAAAGAAAAGGTAGAATGTGGCAGCAGACATTTATATAATGCAACCTCCCTTGTGTAGGTTTCCTCTAAGCACTCTGGTTTCCTTCCAAATACCAAAGACATCCAAATTGTCAATAGGTATGAATGAGCGTGTGAATGGTTGTCTGTTTCTGTGTGCCGTGCGACTGGCTGGAAACCGGTTCAGGGTTTCCTCTTTTCCATTGCCCAAAGTCTAGTGGTATGGGCACTTGCGCCCCCGTGAACCAAGTGAGGGTAAGTGGTGCAAAAATGGATGGATAGATACTAAAACAAGAATAGAATTTTAAGAGGAAAAACTTTAAGAAACCTCCCCAAAAAAACAGGACGTTGCGGTTTCCTGTTGACCTATACAACGGCTCAAAAAAGTTTTAAAAATTTTGCTTCGAAATGTCATAGTCAGACTACTGCTAGGATTGTCCAATTGAAGATGGTCTCCAGAATATATTACGCCAATAAAAACTTACTGAGAAGCAGTTCATCTCCAGCCTCTTACTTTACCAACATTCTCCTCATCTAAAATTCAACAAACACGCTAAGGACAAGATCAAAATGTAGCATTCTTTTTCAAGGGTAGATAGATAGATCTGGTGCTTGCTGGGCAGTAGGAGCAGGAAGCCCTCGCGGCTGGTGACAGGTGGCAAGTCGGGAAGCCGGGACAGGAGAACGAAGCAAGGTCAGGGATTGGAAGCAAGTCGGGTAGCTGGGACAGGAGAACGAAGCGTGGTCGGGGATCGGAAGCAAGTCAGGTAACCAGAGATGATCGGGAAGCCAGGGACAGGGGATCGATACAGGAAACAGGGGATGGAATAAGGCAGGATAAAGGAACAGGTCGGAATCAAAATGGGAGCCAGAGTCAAAAAGTGTTTGCCTTGCAAGTGCTGAAGTTCGCTCACGGACTGACAAAGAGTGAACGAGAATGAAGTGCTGGAATAGAGATAATTAGGGAACGAGTGGCAGCTGGGGTTGAACGTGTGATCGCAGGTGAGGGCAATTAGCGGGGAAGTGACAGAATCGTGACATTATTATACATCCCAAGTTAGACGCCTCATGTAATCACCTCATTTGTTCACTGTACCCTAAACTGAAGTCACCAGCTTGCATAATAATCTCATATTTAATTCTGACTTGCTTTTATGTCTTCTTTCACCAGAAAAGTGTCCTCTTTATGAAGGAACAATAAAATGAAACTCAAAATAATGATTACATGAATGATACTGAAACATTGGATGGTTGGTTGAATTTCATAATAATTTCTGAGCATCATGCACTTACACTTGCTACATTTCAATCAACGTATACAAATACTGACTGGTTGCCTTGGAAAGTTCTATTTTTTAGTCCTTTATTATAGCTATGGCGGTTCCAGCGAAGCACTGCCTGAATTTTAAATGTTTGATCAACTTACGCCTTGAGTCGACCCTCAACTGTTTGTCAGGCTTTGTCCCTATCTTTAAAAACAGTTTTTTTGTTGATTTTTTCCTTATAATTTATTTCACATCTTCATAAAAATCCACAAAAAGCTAATGTTCAGTGGCCATAAAAAAAACAATGCATGAGACTTTTCCATTTTGAGCTCGATCGCGGGGTCTATATAAGGATGCTGTCAACAACTACCTGGCTTGACATTTGACATCCGATTAAGC
Organism: Urocampus carinirostris; assembly: GCF_059441175.1. Lineage (NCBI taxonomy): Eukaryota > Metazoa > Chordata > Actinopteri > Syngnathiformes > Syngnathidae > Urocampus > Urocampus carinirostris. The sequence goes on from NC_142359.1 coordinate 22,331,749, forward strand.
CAAGATTCGCTGGCCAGAATAGATTAAGCTGCACTTATTCAGTTAGCCTGGTTTTCTTTATTCCACTTTTGTGCAATATCCCCAGGTGTCATCAGTCAAGACTTCATGTAACAGAGACTGATCATTTTAAGACGCCAATAGAAAATAAATAAATTAACAATTACAATTGTTTTCCCAAAAAGTTTGAGATTTTCTGGACCTGATACTTTCTATCGCTCATGCAAGACTGCCAAGTTTATGAATGCATCTTGAAAAGGTTTCCATTGTCATTAAAAAGCATATGTTTTAAACACAAAAACTTTATCAAGGATGAAGAAAAAATATAAACTTTTTTTTCAACGGGACCAATTGTGGTGTAGTGGGCCAAAGACTTCAAAAATCAATTGCGACCTTTCTACCAGACGAGGTCAGTGTTGCACTGCTAGAAATTTTCTGTTGACGGAAAAGTAAGTTACACACTTCTCTTACGGTCTCGGCAGAGGACTTTATTTGCTTTAACTTGTTTATTGTGTTTTCACCCACCCAGAGTGTCTGACTTGTTACTTTTATTTTCATTATTCACTTAACAAACAATGATTGCTGGATATTGGTAGGGACAAAGTGCATTTTTAAGGGACAGTGTGTAATATTAGTGCCCACTAGTGGTACAAAAAAAACCTTCCTTCTGTAAAGAATATTGATTTTAATAATAGGCATAAATACATGAACTCTCATTTTGATGTTAATCTTTATCAATATTCAGGTTGAAAAAAATGTATTTCTTTTACATAGTGGACTCCATACCTAGTAGTCGCCGTCGTGTTCGTCTGGCATCTTGCTGCTACGCTGTGCTCATTTGGCACTGTCTTTTCGTCCGTATTTGACCAGGGGTGTACAATCCTTTCAGAAAGCGGGCCATGTCTGTTGCGCTGAAAATGCGTGAGGGCCAAATATTCAGCCTACCATACCTGGAACAGTCTTTAATAGACTCACCTTCCGTGAAATGTTTGCATTGCTTGGAGATCAGTGTCGCGACCTTGTAGTTCGCCTTTGTAGCATTTTCATTTGACTCGCAGGGTCTCGTGCAAAAGAGCATCTGTGCCGATAAAACAGCTTCCTGTTGCTTCACCTTTTTTACAGAGTTTGTTTCCAGTTAGCTTTTTGTAGTCAGCATGTTTTGATATTATATTTTTTGAAAACAGACACAGTTTTGGCAAATTAGGCAGACACAGTTGTCTCAGATTTTGGTGAAAAAAAAATACTCCAGTCAAGTCAAGTCCAGTCACATTTATTAGCTCTTAATCACATTAATGTCTCAAAGGACTGCACAAGATTACAATTACACCATCGCCTGATCTTAAACCAACATACGGGCAAGGAAAAACTCCAAACCCCAGCGTGAGGAAAAAAGATACCTTGAGAAGGGGCCTCACAAGTGGTAATCCAGGATGACCAAGTTGGAATAGAGTTATCATTGGGTAACTGGATACACAAACATAGAAAACTTCAATTAAAGAGAACAATTGGTAACATGTGGACATTTGTACAGAAAGTGCATGACAGCAACAACGCCTCAAGCCTGTAACGTAGTCCAAAAAGTCCATAACAGCAACGACGGAGCTTCCCATCTCTGCTGGCTGGTCGATGCAAGGCGTTGACATTCTTTAGGTCAGACGCTGGTCCGCTGGCTCATCTCAAATCGTCCTTCTCTCTCATATCACCACCAGCCAGGCAGTCGGAAAAAGACAGGACAATACAAAATATGAGGTGGGCATCAATCACAAGCTATTGAATAGAAGTGTGTCTTAAGTCTAGATTTAAAAACTTTCCCTGAGGTTGCAGATCTTATCTCCGGAGGCAGAGCATTCCACAGCACCGGGGCCCGGATGGTGAACGCTCTCGAGCCTGCAGACTTCTTCTTGGCTCTCTGAGTCACAAGTTGACCGGCATTTTTAGAGCAGAGGCTCCATGCAGGAACATAGGGGGAATCAAATCTGAGAGATAAGAGGGCGCAAGTCCATGCAATTATTTGTATGTTAGTAAAAGAACCTTAAAGTCACATCATAAGTGGACTGGGAGCCAGTGCAAATTGCCCAATACAGGAGTAATATGCTCAAACTTTTTTGTCTTAGTCAAGAGTCTAGCTGCCGCATTCTGAACCAGCTGCAAACTTTTGATGCTTGACATGGAGAGACCAAAAAGCAATACATTACAGTAATCAAGCCGAGAAGTAATAAACGCATGAATTAGAACCTCTTCATCTGATTGGGACAGCACCGGATGAATCTTCGCAATATTACTAAGTAATATTTTTCACCTGTAATGGAAACGACAGATTAGGATAAAATATAATGCCTAGATTTGTGACCAAGTCACTATGGGTGATGTGACATTTGCCTAGGTTCAGGGCTCCAATTTCCACTTGTCCTGGAAGTGGTAGCCCTCACAGTCAACTTTCCTTGTTTTATTTGCAGTTACCATGTTGGAAATGGGGTGGGCTAAAAATCTCACAGAAACCAAGTTGGGCAAAAGGGCTAGTGCACTCATACGGAGAATTGTTTTATTTTATTTTATTTTTTATTTTTTTGGTGCAAATCTATTTTATACTGCAGTCAGCATTAATTGCGGGCCAGTAAAAATGTCATCAGAGGCCGTAACTGGCCCCTGGGGCAGACTTTGGACTTGCCTGCATTAGACAATACAGTGCCATCTAGTGGTCAAATGTTACACCTTCAAAGTGATTTAGTGTCATTGAATACTGTTCAGGAGTGTCACATCAGTTTTCCAAACATCATATTGCACTTGGCAGAAACACTATTACTACACTATGGCCAGTTTTTATTGATTTATTTCTAACAGATTACACACACTCATGCAGAAGAAGAAGCATATACCTTTTTAAAGAATGATACATTCTATTCAACAATTTATAATCCCACCCTACACTTTACAGATTAAGCTGACCATGAGGCTTGCAAACCCTGTAACATACTTTCACCATAATACACCAGCACCTCCACAGACTCCGCCTCTATACCGCAAGTGATACTAGCCGAGCGAAAGAGGAGTGGTGCTAGGAATCTAATGGACTGAACCATTTCATGGCAGTGGAATAATTGCGACCCTGCGTTGTTCATATTTTTGTTTTGTTTTACTTTTTGATTCATTTATGAAGCATATTTCATCTTATTGAAGCCTACCTTGGATTTTACTAAGGAAAAAAGACTTTAAAAATGCTAGGATTTTTGGGAGTGCTTGGGTAGAATTTGGGGGTGCTTGAGCAAACCCCAAACACGGGCTGGTTACGCCCATGGTGACGGTGTTTTTCCTCCATCGAGCAAATAGTTCGACTGTCATGACCTATGACTGGTGCAATTCGTTTTTAGCATCTCAGGAAGCTTTTGCAGATAAGCATGACGGCTCCTGAGATGATTCTGATAAGCTTCACTCTCTAATCACATTCGGCTCATTGATTAGGGTAGTGAATTTTTTTCCAAATTTATTTAAAAAAGTAAATGAAGATCCCAGTAATCTTTTTTTGTTGTTGTTAAATCAGAAAATACCCGCAATCGTTTCTGTCTTTCTTTTGGGTGCCGATCCTAAAACAGACATTTATCATGAAACTTAATAAAAAAAACATACTCATAATAACACCAATTGAATTACATATGAAGAGCAGGAAAGACAGAACATATATTTAAACACCAAAAAAGTGAATAAAGTAGTCAGGCAAGCTTCTAAAAGCCACTGATAGCAACACCAATTCTCCAAAATTTGCGCTTGTTTTCTTTTTAAATATAATGTGAACTCTCATTTAGTGCGGGGTTACTTTTCTAAAAATAATCAGTGATAGGCAAATTCCATGAAATTGAAAAATTCGTTATATATTTTAAAATTATTATTACATTATGGGTGTTAGATAAACATGAAATAGGAAAAAAAATGCACGTATCTACCAACAAACACACAGTGACCTTACATTTTTGGCATTTTTGTGGAATTTTTGCGACTATACTACATCATTGCAAAATTATTTTGTATGCCCAAAATGATAACATTCAAACTTTACGGTGTTCGTGTGTATGTCAAGATACATTCTTATGCAAGAGTAAGCATCCCTGATCATTTTCAAAATTTTCCTTTAAAATCATTAGTTGTTTAAAATCAGCAATTTCAATTCCATATATCATATAGCAGACAAACACATAGTTTTTTTTAGAAGTTTAATGAAGTTTAATGAAGTTTTCGGGTGGTGAAGACCCTGGGGAAGGAACTGTCACTGAGCCTTTTAGTCTTTATGTTGAGGGACTTCAGGCATCCACCAGAAAGCAGCAGGCGAAAGAGTTTGTGGCTTTTGTAATTTGTAATGTTGTATGCTCTGCTGTGGTATTTCAAGCCAGCTATATCTTCCAGACTTGTCACCGGGCAGCTAATGATTTTCTGGGCTGTGTTGATGACTCTCAATGTTTTTCTGTCTGCAGTCGTGCTCCTAGCCTACCGCACCGTGATGCCGTATGCCAGAATGTAGCTTCTGTTCCAGGTTGTTTTTCTGAACAATCTTGGATGGAGTTCTTGCTGGGCCTTCCCTACCACAGCTATGGTGTTGGCAGACCAGGAGAGGTCATATGAGACGTACAAGCCCAGGAGTTTAAGTGGACTTTCTTTACACAGTCTTCAGTTATGAAGAGTGGAGCTGGGTCGCGGATTGTCCTCCTATAATCAAGTATGTGTACCTTGCTTTTTTTTTGTTTATTAGTTTTTCCTCCTTGTACGTATATCGCCTGGTCCCCATTACAGACGAGGCCAACTAAGGTAGTGCTGTCAGCAAACATTACAATTGTGTTTGTGGGATATGTCAGTGAACAGTTTGAGTTGTACAGGGTGAACATCAGAGGGCTCAACACATATCCCTTGTGGGAGTTGGTGTTCAGCATCAGGCCTGAAGGTACATGGTGAAGAGTTTTAGTAAAGGAAGGCCATAATCCAGCAGCAGATGGACGATAAGAGCCTATGGTGGAAGAAGTTCTCCACCAGGATTTCCAGAATGTTTGTGTTGAACACTGGGCTGAAATCCAGGAAGAGTATTCTACATAGCTCCCGTGTTTCTTCACATGGCTCTGCGCATGTTATTCTAATGTTTTGAGCTGCAATATTTGAGTTTTTGCAATGATCAGACATTTTAAAACAATAACATTTTAGTTGATTTGTAATGAATCCAGAATATATGACATTATTGTTTTCTTAAATTGAATGACAGAAAACAAATAATATTGTCATAATATCCTAACTTTCTGAGATGGTCCTGTAGGTTAAATTTCATCTGGCAGTTCTTCAGTAAGAAAATTTGAGTACTTGTAGTAACTAATTTTGGGAGCAATTACGTGAAATAAGATAACTACTTATAACTACCTTAGAACCCTTGGGCCGGCGTGCGGCCAAAGCGATCTCGTGAATTATTGAATAAGTCATCGGATGGCGCGCGGCGCTAGCTAGCTGGCCAGCGGATGGAGTTTCACGCCGCGCCAAATATTCTCGGCTGAATGAAAGCTGGGGATGGAACTTCAATGAGAGTCCGTGATTAGATCTGACTCGGTCCATTAGGCGACATCCTAGCTGGACTTGAGCGGTCATTGATCCACAAAGTGACATTTTAGTCGGCTCCAGGTGGCGCTGTGGAGAGGTCCAAAGTCGCTATGGGAAGAACTGCAGTTTTTTTCTCACCTGAATCTTGGGGTCCATTTGGGAAAAAGCTTTTGGCCTTGCGGTCAACCCTGCCACGGCGCAGCCTTCGGTTTTGATTGGTTTGAGTGATCGTGTGTCAGAGGTTAAGTGTGTGCGTGTGGGTTTGTTACACATCAGTCTAGGGTTCTGTATGCACAGTATGCAAAAAAATAAAAATGCAGTGGCTCACAAAAACTGTTCAATTCCCAAGAGAAATGATTGGCAAAATTTTGCTTTGGGGGGGTCAATTATTTTGCAAGGCACTATATTGAATGGCAGATACTCGTGCTTGGACCTAAGATCAAAGCGATCTTCTAAAGCAGCATGTCGCAATGTACCATTTTTTAAAGAAAGTGGTAACTGAAAGAGTATATGCCTGTTCAATTGGAAGCGTGACAATGATTGAAAGCGGCTTAATTGGATGAATCGGATATGTGTTGTTTTCAATGGCAGACCCAACTCAGTAGGCCGAAAGCTAAACGACAATTTAAGGCGCCATCTTGTCGTCTTCTTTAACAGAAGAATTCAGGCTGCTCAGTTTCCCGAGGACATCTTTATGTTGTCACAGAAACGTACGTCCCCATAGCACCGGGAAGAAAATGGCTGCCGCCTTCCTCTCCTGTTTCCTATCCATATCACTCTAACCCATCCCTCCTGTGGCAATCCATCCACTTTCCTATTTTTCTTCCTGGCTTATCTATCCATTTGATCTCAGCCACTTTTCGGTCTCATCCTCGCCTGTCGCTCATCGCGCTGTCGCCATTCGGGCGCCCCTGCCGCATTGGGAGCGCCTTGCGAGGGGGGAGGTCACCTATGACTACGTGGATGACATTTACAATCGGGGCTGAAACTGTGCCTAACTTTGAGTCTAAAACACGTACTGCACGTTCACAAAGGATGATGATGTCGATTATATTATCTTTTAGAAACCCCACAAGTGACAAGTTAACACGTTGGTCAAAAAAAAACGAATTATGTAAAAAATGGACGATTTGAATTCATTTGATCCAACGTCATGAGTGTTTTTTTTTGACAAAATGATCAAATCTTTTGGGTTGTTTCAAACAAAATGACCTAATGGAGGTTGCTTTAAATCCATGGTTTTAAACCAAAGTGCAAGGGCACATAGGTGTGCACACTGTGAGATATTGTCCGTGTGATTTTATTTTTGCAAAAAAAAAAAAAAAAAGCATGCCTGATAAGTTTATCGTTTAGTAGACACTCAAAATAAGAAGAGACTACCTCAATGGATATTGACCTTGCAAAGAGAACAGGAGAGAACTGTACAATTAAAAATCCGTTCTAAAGGCCTCCCTTGAGCCCTTTCATTCAATTAAATCTCCTAGGTTTCAAAAAGCAGTTTAGCCGTAAAGGGTATGAAAAACAAAGAACAGCAAACCAATTGGCCAATGGTGACAATGTTGTGAACAGTACATAATAGTCAAAATAACAAACAAACTTGGCATCCTATGCAATTTCCTTTGTGGGTGTCCAGTATTAAAAAGAGAATAAACTTATCAATGCCACTTACCTGTATCTTTGCTTTCTTCCAGTGATCAGCTGAGTGACTGTAACTGTCATATACAGATGATATATAATGTATATATTATATGTATTGTGTACATATATGATTGGGTTAAGCATCGTAACCTAAATATACCTCAGAGGAAACCAATGGTTTTCAGTACTTAAGGAAGTGCCGTGATGCCTACTGAGAGCCCATTATGACACGAACGTGGTCTGTTTGAATGTTGTCCTGCTGGAAAGAATAAATCCTCAGACTACAAAGTCATTATACACCTCATCAAAGTATTACATGGTTATTACATGGTGTCAGATGTGCAAGTCAGATACTGAAGAAGTTTATGGGTACGCGATAGCACAGTTTCAACCTCCACCGATCCTGAGTTTGCAAGGCAATCTTGCTGAAAACTGGTGGCACTGGATTCAACACTTCGATATATTTTGTGTCGTCAGCGGTGTCGAGAAAAGGGACAGGCGAGTGCAGTGTGCAATGTTCCTTCATGTTGCCAGCGAGGAGGCCATTGAAGAAAGCAACAGGTTAGTTTTCGCTGAGAACCAAGTGAATAAAATTGCAGTGCTGAAGAGAAAGTTTAAGGAGTACTCTGCGCCCAGAAAGAACTTGACATATATACGTCACGTCTTCTTCACAAGAGCACATAAGCAGGTGAAGCGGATTGATGCATACGTCATGGATTTAAAGGAGAAGGCAATAGACTGTGAGTTCGGGGATCTGCATGATTTCCTGGTACGTGACCAAATCATGTTCATTATTGATAATCATGAGCGGGGCAGTAATCATGAGAGGGTCAGACTGCTACGAGAATGAGAGTTGTCTCTAGAAAAAGCGATTGATATACGCAGAACAAATGAAATCACAAGTACTCAACTAAATGCGCTGACAGTAGAGGTGGAAATGAACACTATAAATGCTGTCAAGAAAAAAAACTTTCAAGTGAAAATAAGGGCAAAACAGACTGAGTCAAATTGCAATGGATGTGGCTTCAAGCATAGGACGAAAATATGTCCTGCTATAGGACATATATGCAGAAGGTGTCAAAAGAAGAATCACTTTGCCAAAATGTGCAAATCACAGAGTCAGTCAAACTAATGGAGGCCCCATGACCGAAAGATGATGTATGCATTAGAGCAAAGTGAAGAGGATCAGGAAGAAGAAATGCTCACTGGTCCACTTAGAGTGGAGTATGAAAAACACATAGGTGATATGGAGTCTGCTGAAAAAAATGTGGCTTTTAAATTAGACACTGGAGCAGACTGTATTGCAATGTCTGTGAATACTTTAAATGCACTGGATGTCAGAGCAAGGCTAAGAGCCCGTAGGAGCAAACTGGTGGCATTCTCTGGCCAGAAAATAGCCCCGCTAGGCAAAAGTTATCTGACCTTTAAATAAAAAGGCAAAAAGCACCAAATTGAGATTGAAATTACACAAGGAGATGTACCTTCAGCAATGTGTGGGGGTACTTGTGTGAAATAAGTGAAGAGAGGTTAATATGGAAGATGAAATACTTGAAGACTATAGAGAGCTGTTTGAAGGACTGGTCTGCATACCTGTTCAGCACCATATTTAAATGGACACTGTCAGACCTGTTGTGGATAGTCCTAGAAGGGCTCCTGTGGCGCTGAGAGACAGGGTCAGAAAAGAGTTACGCTGCTTGGAAAAAATGGCTGCCATCACAAGGCAAATAGAACTAAGAGAGAGGGTCAATATTACGGTCACTGTGGTGACACCTAAGAAAATTCGGATCTGCATGGAAGCTATTAATCGTGAGCACTACCCAATGTAGTGGAAGTCGTTTACCGTTTGTCAAATACTAAGTACTTCCCTGTGCTAGATGCTAATAAAGGCTTTTGATGAATCAAACTGGACGAGGAGAGCTTTAAAGCTCTGCACCTTTAACACTCCCATAGGGGGATAAAGGTTCCTACGTTTGCCGTTTAGAATCTCTTCAGCACGAGATGTGTTTCAGAGAGCTATAGCTCAGATGAATGAGGGTCTGGAAGGTGTTGTAAATATTATCTATAATACATGAGTCTCAATCAGACTATGTGAGGTGCAAAGAGCGTGCCTTTATAGGCCAAATATGACTTCACAAATAGAGAATCCGGTGTCTCGGTGTGCTAAATGACAGGACAACCAGAAATGTATCCAAAGAGAACACTTGATTTCACACCCCATTTTAGACCATGGGTAAAAGTGGGCACTGACCTCTTTCATTGTAGAGGGTCTGACTTGGTGTTGGGTGTCGATTGTTTCTCAAACTTCCCAGAATTAATCAAACTGAAAAATATCACCTCTAACAGTGTAATAGTTGCACTGAAGTCTATCTTTTCTAGATATGGCATTTGGGACATTTTGACCTCTAATAATAATGGACCGCAATATGCTGGTGCTGTGATCAGACATCTCCTTTGCAGTGCCGGGCATGCGCCATCCTCTGGGCAAGCAGAGAGGGCAATACAAACGGTAAAACATCTGTGGAAGAGGCAGAAGACCGTCGTGGTGACCCCTTCATTTCACTTTTGTAATATTGCAATACACCACTGGAGGGATTAGGACTGCTAAAGGGAAGACGGCTTAAAGGAAAACTGCCAACATAAATCGCACTGCTTACTCCAAATGGATCGGGACCAGCTGAGAGAAAAGCAACAGAAACTGTTCCTCGACCAACGCATGAAAATCTTGCCTTACTTGCGAGACGGAGACATGGTCAGGGTGCAAAAAGAAAAGACCTGCAAACCATCTGCCGTCCTTTAACAGCATGATCAGCCAAGATCTCTTGTTGTTCGTACGGCTAAAGTACAGAACTGAAAACATCTACGGAAAACAAGCGAGGAGAACTTTCCTCACACTAAGAATTTGTCCATTGAAATGGACATGGGCTCAGGCAGACAGGACTGTGACACCAAGTGTGACCCATGAAAATGAAACATCAGCAGGTTCACCAGAGCACACAGTCGTTTGAGACCACTCACAAAAAACTGGTTAGCATTTTGAACCACATTATTATACAAGGTCTGGTAGAGAGTAAACCACCTATCACATATGGATATTCACTGAATGATAGGACATATAATTTATGTTTCATGAACTGACAACTCTTCCACACTTTATAGTGACTATTAAATATTATGTTACTTGTGGACATGTTGATGATTTTAGAAAAATGTAAAAAAAAGAGAAAGAAAGTAGTAGTCCTTGCAGCCACTTGGTTTCTATTGCTTTCATTACATGGTTTAATCCCCGCCACATCTTCCTGGAGTCATATTTCGTGAAGCCCTCAATCTCTCTCTTGTAGGCCAACTTGGCCTCCCGGATGTCTCTTTTAAGGGCCGACCTGACCGTGTTGTACAGGTACCAGTCCCTGGTCCTTGTCTTGACGAAGGTGTTTCGGGTTTATAGGAGAAATTGTACCTCGCTGTTCATCCAGAGTTTCTGGTTTGGAAATATCCTCGTCCTTTTTATTACTGTCACAGTGATGATGCAGTTAATGATGTATGAGAGAAGTGTCCACGAGACTGTAGACAGGAAGTTGAGTCAAATAAACCCAAGTCATGGATAACTTGATTAAATTGGGTTACATCTGACAGATGGTCTTTCGATTGAGTCTGTAATTGAACTCTGCAAGCACATCTCAAATCTAGTTTTGACACCTTCTGAAGTTGTTGGCTCTGAATGTCACTATAATATGTAAGAAAATCAGCTGTTTAGTGAGCGTGTGGGCCAAAGTTGTGTTTTTTATGTATATTTTAAGCAAGTTTTCATTAGAATTAGAATTAGTATTGTCTTTTTTGTCATTTATAACGATGAGATTAGACGTAACAATCCAAGATGAACATTTAATAAAGATAAAAAGATAAAAATAAGATAAAAAAGAATGTAAAGATGAATACTCTAAACAGTTACAAGGTAGTGCTTAGAGACTAGTTGTAAGAGCATTTTAACTATAGGGCAATTATAATAATTGCAATAACATTTAGAAGCAACAACATTCCAAAAAAGGAGATAAATAAGATATGAATAGCCATGTTTCTATACATAGAAAAGACAAACATTTTTTTACAGTCTTGTGTGCCTGTTTAGGGTGGTGATGGCCCTGTGGAAGAAACTGTCTCTGTTAGTCCTTGATTAAAGGGACTTGTTGCCCCTACCATATGGGAGCAGGTTAACGTGGTGGTGGCTGGGGAAACAGAGTCCATGTTTTTGGCTCTTTTGCAGTGTTGCAAGCCAGTAACGTCCAACAGACCGGGCAGAGAGCAACCAATGATTTTCTGGGCTGTGCTGATTACTCTCCGTATGTTTTTTTCCGTCTGCTGCAGTCCTCCTGGCGTACCACACCGTGACGCCCTAAGCCACTCGAGCTACTTAGAAGGACACCAGGAGCTTCTGTTTGTGTGTGTTTGTGTATGTTGTGTGTGTTCCATTTTTTCCGTTTTCTTTATTATCATGAGTCTAGCGAGTTGTTGGCCACCATCATTATGACGTCATCAATCGCGATAACACCACCGCTAACGATGCTGAAACTCAGCAAGAGCCAGCTAATGGCGACGATGATGAAGACGGACAGACGCCAGTCCCTCACTGCCAATAAATGGCCATACTGTCTGCTTTGCTTATCACTGCTTCCTCTTCCTGGGCAACGTGCAAGTTAGCTAAGAACTCATTACCTGACATGGTGCAGAATAACCAGGCGGATGGATTTAAAATAACAAACAAAAGAGGGAATGTGCGTTTGTGTCCGTGAGAAGTGTTGGGACTAACGCGGTACAAAGTATATATTGTCGTTATTACATCATGCGCTACTACATTACCCCACTCACTTACTAAATGCAATGTCCCCTGAATGCTGTATAAACCTGCATCGCTCACGTTGTTCAACAAGTTCTCGTGTGCGTGATCAGGTTTACATGTACCTACAAAGTATGATTGAATACAGAGTTCAATGACGGTGAATTTCTCCTCATGGAGATATTCTGCCTACCGTACATCACTGATCATGGATCCCTTAGCTGCCAGAGTTGTCAGGGCACCACTTTCTATGGCACTCTCCAGGCCGCTTTTTGGGTAGGGGTTTGTTCCCCCACATGAAACAGATCTTCATGGTTACCAGTAGCAGGAGAACCTTCCTGATCAGACTGGAGCACCTTCATCATATGGTCACCATTGTTTTTAGGTATAAAGTTTGACATTGACGGGCAGCAATGTGTGACAATACTGATTCTAGATTCTAAATAACTGGTGAGAAATTATTTTGTTCTGAAATTTTCAATACGGCTTTAATAACTTTGTTGAAAAACTAACGTCAATTGCTTTTAAGACAGACTAAAGGTCAAAGGCTCTCTGTACGGTAAAGTACTTTTTTTGGTAAAGTAATAAATTATTTATAATAAATTATTCAATAAAATGTTTCCATTTAAAATACATGAATAAATATTTAGATAAAATGGTTACCTAAGTATATTCAGTATATTATTCCTCTTTTGCGTCAAATTATGAAAGGAACTATGGAACGAATTCCTCTGCCATATATACCGGTACTCGCGTTTAAACCAAATGTGCAATTATGAAATAAAATACTGAAATCAGGAAGTCAGCCTATAAGCGCGTATTTGGTTGTGTGTCACCAGTGGCAAATGGTTAGCAGCAGGTGGAGCAGGGGGCGTGGCTTATAGAAGAACAACAAACCAATGGGAAATCAACGGGGAAAACCTGAGCACAGAATTTACAGTAAAAGGGTACAGAATCTGGTCTCCTTATTTGTAAAATAATTTTTGCAATACCCATGGCAGGAGAAAAAATAAAACATACAATATTTTACAGTACCCAGTAATGGATGAGGAGATCTACGAGTGGCATGAAGGCCAGAGACAAAATGGTTATGGATATTTCAGGGGTTGGGTATCATCAAGATTCGGCTCTGGAGTCGCATTCAACTATTTTGCGCTCCCTAGTGGCTCTCTGATGCTTTTTCAAAAATGCTTGATAATGGAAAATGATATTGTTTCTGCAGGAGAACAAGCATGACAAAACATTCTGAATGTTTTTCAATTATATAGATAAATACATTCTAAATATAGAGTATGTCCTTACATCTTATAAAGCTTATATAAAGGTTTGAATGTATTGCAGCTCTAAACCTATAGTCGTTACCCAGCATGCCACTGTTCACCAGAGGGCGCCAAAAGACAATGGGACTGGAGAATCCCCATAACTGCCTTTAATCGTACACACCCGACTCATTATGGACCCAATATAAAAGTACTACACCGACGGCTTCCTTTGTTGGGTCATTGTCATTTATCCCCATCTGTATCACCATTACACTGTTACCAGTTTTATCCTAGTTTGTGAGGTTTGGTTTTCGTTTTCTTGGCGGACAATTTTGTTAATTGTTCATTGACCATTTGCTTGTTACTTTTTTGATGATTTTGTTATTAAAAGCAAAATCTTTTTTGCACACTTAGCCTTAGTTTCTGCTTCCCTATGTTTGGGTCCAACAAAAATCATAACACATACGTTATTTTTTTTATTTTTTAAGGTCCAATTAAACTCTTTCAACACTTTGGGTTGCCAAGCCCTTGGTTAAGTGTTTGTTTGCAAGCTTTCAAGATTGCACAACCCAAGAAATATAAAGGCTTCACTGCTTCAACAGGTTGGTGTACAGTGTACATGTTTTCTTGTATTTCGTTTCTTATGTGGCTATTGTAAAGTGCTGGCTTCAGTGCGAGTGTACAAGGTAATTATTAACTACTTTTTGGTGTCTTTACTTGTGTTCGTTATTTATTTTTATTTTCCAGTGCTGCGACTTAAAAGTTTGGATATGATGAATTCATTTACAATAAATCACCTTGGATGAAGGGTGAAAAGTAAATAAGTGTACCTGTTTCTTTAGTATGTCTGAAAAGCAAAGTACGTAACTTCATCACCATAACGTCTATTTTTTTCCAACAAAAATATGAAAGTCACAAATGATGCAATGTATACAGTACAACGTACTGCTACAAATTTCTGAACAAAATTGTTTTTCCCCAGTGATTTAGGATCTAGTATCAATATTGCCTCACAAACCGTCCGGCTCATCTCTGAAGAGCTGGTTGAGGCTGTACACTGAAAAATAACGGTGACCAGATAATGAAGGTGCTGTATCTGAGTCAGACCCGGAGGCTATTCCTGCAACTGATAACCATGGAAACCTGTTTCATGTGGGGTAGCAAAACCCTATCAAAAAAGCCTGGAAATGGATGGGCGGCACGACGCTGTACGTGCCCCTATTTCCCTGTGAGTTAAGCGATTCAAGAGCCATTAGCTCAAAAGAATAAGTGACTTACTTTTTAAAATGGTTTTTAACTAGTTACTGTGTCTAATAACTGTAGTTTAGTAACGCGCCCAACACTGTCCGTGGGTGTCAAGTCAAGTCATGTTTATTTGTATAGCCCAGGGGATGGGAAGCTTTTTGACTCAAAGAGCCATAAAAGCAAAAATATTAATTTTATTTTGGGAAAGAGCCACACCTTATATTATGAGACAAATTTACTAAATTGCTAAACCCGCGCCCCAGACAAAAGCTTAGTCTTCAGCACATTTATTTTTGATGATTTGATAAAAATTATGAAAAGAGAATAATGCCAAAGCCCCTGTCCCAAAATCAACAAACATACCACTTTAAACTTGTCTCTTTCTTGCAATGACTCAAGATCGGTTAAACTCCTTTCGACCCTTTTTTATCATACACATTGGTTTCAAAACCAGATGCAAGCATTTATTTTATAAAAACGTCACAACATTCTGAGAATAGGGAGCCTTATGTGCTTACCTTTGGCGAGAGATGGGAAGGAGTGCTTGTACTTTTTGCATAGCTCCACCCATCCCTCCCACTCACCCAATCAAATGACTAAGATCTCTTCCGGTGTTTTGGCGTATTTACAGTTCTGTGGATTCATCATAAGGTAGAATAGAATAGAATAGAATAGAATATACCTTTATTGTCATTGTTACAAAATGGGTTAACATATTGTGACAACGAAATTGGGCATGACACTCCAGTTTTACACATTCACAGTGAGGTATGAGCCAAGAAGATAAAGGAACAGAGAAGATAAGGTTATAAAACAAGGGGGATAAGGCTATAGTTATCATTGACATGGTATTTACACAAGAAATGTCGGCATGTGGGATGTTACATACAGTGTTGTCGTGATACCGTTGGTATCGTAAGGGTTGTGCAATATTGCATTTGGTGCAAAGTCATCATAGTGCAAAAAATAGTCAGCATATGCATTGGTGCAAACATAGACAACATAGTGCAGAAAAAAGGAAATGGTCAGACATTGTGCAAGGTGAGCAGTAAACGTAGTGCAGTCGACATGTGCAAGAACATAGACATTAGTACCATTATATTCGTATGAGGTAGTGTTGGCACAAGTTTTCAGGTTTTTTGTGCTGTGTCTGTTTTGAGCAGTGAACAAACAGGTATCTGAACACTGAACACAGATTACATAGTGAACTTTTATATGAAGGATTCTTTAGCGTTGTACAGCTAAAACGAGTTTTTTTTCCCCCATTTTTTTGTGTGACACCTTGACTGTAAATTGTAGTGAAAAACGTGCCATATATATACTGCGAAGTAATCAGTTGTCAGTAAGTTTTGGTTTGGCTTTGCGTTTAACTCATTAGGATAGACAAATCAAGTTTTGGACAAGATGGAGAAATTTTGCATGCAATCAAATCTGTCTCTGATCCACAGATACTCGTATAAAGAGCCATATATGGCTCGCGAGCCATAGGTTCCCGACCCCTGGTATAGCCCTTAATCACAAAGAGTCTCAAAGAGCTGCACAGAGCACAGACTATTGCAAACCACAGACTATTATTACACCATCCCCTGATCTAAAACCTACACGAGGGCAAGGAAAAACTCAAAAATCTCAACATGAGGAAAATGAAGAAACCTTGAGAAGGTTGTCAATATTCAGAGCAGTTTTTGAGAACAAGGCACGGCATTTAGATGTACCAATAAACATTTTGGTTTTCTCACAGTTAAAGCGTGTGCCGTGTGTAGATCTGCAATAAAATCAAAGAGAACTATGCCAACGGGGGAGTTTGTGTTTTGGGGGGACGAGATAGATGGTGGTCCTGAGCGATCGTGACAAGCATAGACGCTATCAGTCGTCGTTTGTTTGCAAACCTCCCCTGGCTCCGTACGAGGAGCCATCTGAGGCGGCCTGAGTACGAGAGGCGCTCGCCCAAGGGCTCCCGCTCCATCTCATCACCTGACACGCCGACAGATGCTGCGTTCTGATAACAGCCGCCGCGTCTACCGGCCTGGCACACGTACGCACAAACGGCAAGGAGAAGAAGCACAGAATTTGTTACAGTGGTAACCATCCTTGCGAATGTCTCTACAAACGAAAGTTTCAGGATACGAAGCACCTGAATGGGAAAATTTGCCTCTAGACACAAAGGCGTTTCAGGATACGAAGTTAGAAATACAGTACAGTACGCGCTGCTATTAGGTGCTCCCAGAGTTTCCCAAATGTTAAAAAACTGGCGATAGCTTCAAATCTGCCGCGCAACCCCCAACGCGTGCATGCTCCGAGCATGCTCTTCGTGTCACCGTCACAGTTGAGAGTGACGAGGAAGAGAAGGTGTTCTGGTAAAATGTTGGGAAGGAGGACACAGCTATCACTCAATTAGCCCAAATCAAAGACATTTTATCAAAATTCCAGGACTTCATTGGATCAGATTTTTAGGAAATGCGAGGCAAAAAGGTAAATGAATATTTTTACCATTTCCTTAATTCCTTGTTTTTTTTATATCAATTTGCGTCTTGTTTTGTTTATTGGGTGGTAATCAAATTTTAACATATATTTGTTTCATATTCTGATGCTCTTTTATGATTTATAAAAAAATATATATCATACTTTTGCGGAGCTTGGAACGGATTAGCGCATTGACATTTAATAGACGTCTCAACTTACAAATGTTTCATGTTACAAAGCTACTCCCAGAACGAATTGAATTCGTAAGAAGTACCACTGTACTCAAACATCAGGATAGGATTAGGTGTGATTGAAGCATACCTGTGTGTATGTGTTTGTGTGTGTGTGGGTAGGACTTAAAAAGGGAAAAATAAATTAAATGGAATTAAGTAAACATGAAAATTACGTTTTTGATCTGATCCGGCCCGTGGGTCGCATATTTGACATACAGGGGGATCTTTGCAGGTAGGTACTCCACAAAAACACACTAAATGAGTGAAAATGCACTTGAAGGGAAGAGAGAAAATAGGGGGGTGGGTATCGCCTCTATCACCACCATCATCCTCATCACGGCCAGCCTTAAATGGAATAGTGCACCTTCTGTCTAATTTGGATATTATTCAAGGCTGTCACGGCGCAATTATTTAGTGCTTATCTCTGGCGCGCACAAGATGGCGCGTTTGTCACGCCGCCACACACGCGAGCGCACACTGACACACTTTTTTATAAATTCCATTGATGAATTCGTGTGATAGGAACCCCTTTTCGGTGTGCACCCCCCTTCATTACACCATTGATTACTTTGCTCATCTTATCACGCCGAGACGCCTCATGCGGGGTCCGGATCATTTGCAACGGGGCCACGAAGGTTGCTTTGTTTGCAAACGTGCACATGCAACTCTTAATTTTAAACAAACATACACACTGGCGCCAGTTTTAGGTGCATTACATAAAATAAAAAAATACCGTACTTTTTGACCATAGGGCGCACGGTAGGAGAGGAAGCAGTCTCGGTAGTTGGTCCTATTTCTGAATAGGGTGCGGATGCCCTCGGCTTGCATGGAATGTCTCAGTGCTTTACTGGTCTATTAGATTCCCCTAAATATAAGATATAAAGACTTTATTCTAACATATGCGGGAGGGGAGACATCTCATACAGGGGGGACATTTTTTGGCACAACACAGACAAGAATACAAGTGTGTGTCATGATTACCGATGTGAATCACCTGTGTCCGCTCCCGTCCCTATTCAAACCAACTCCTATCTGTCCCCTTAGGTCAGTCCGTCTGTGAAGCTCTGTTTTTACACGGCAAGCCCTTTTTCGACCCCAATCACGCCTGTCTCGTTTTCTTGCTCCTGTTTGTCCCGCTACGACCTGTTTTGATCTCGACCACGTCTGCTCTGCCTTCCTGAATTACGATCCGTTTTTGATTCCGACCACGTCTGCTCTTCCGTCCCGGCTTACGACTCGTTTCCAACCCCGACCACGTCTTGCACTCCCAGTCTCAGCTACCGACCAGTTTTCCGCCCCTGACTCCGCCAACGCTCGCTACGGTAGATCCACTTCCGTGTTCGTATCACAAGCCGAGTACGAGAGCGAACACCGTGGGCGCACCCCTTCCTCATTCCTTCGATAAACCTTGTGGTAAACGTTACACGAGTGGGTCCTGTTTCCGTTCTGGTCCTGACAGTGCGTATTTAAAAAAAGGAAAACACATGGATAAAAACTTGTCGGAGTTTGTTTTTCAACTCCTTCCACTTGCAAACCTTCAATTCTCTGGCAGCTGCTCTGTTTCCATGTTTTCCCACGTATCGTAGAATTTATTGGTGTCAAATTTAATTGCACAGAGGGCCAAAACTCAAACCAAACCTTTGGTCGCCAAAAAAATCCACTGTTCTTAAATATGTATTGTTTTAAAATGCTATACAAAATAAGATCTAAAAATCAATGTGAAACGAATCCATTATTTGTGTGGACATCAAAAGGACAGCGTGACCACTAGATGTTGCTTTATTGTGCCGAAAAAGAGTGCTAAAAAGAAGAGGATAAATTACAGAGACTTAAAGTGATCAAACAAACACATTCTTCTTTATGCCCAACCTTTTGCATAAAAAAGGAAAAAAAAACAATAAAACGGAAAAAGGAAATAAAAGACAAAAAGGGGAAAAAAGAAAAAACATGGGGAGAATGACAATGAAAAGAAAGACAAAAAAAAGAAAAATATGAAAAAAGAAAGAGAAAAAGAAAAAGGTAGGCAAAAACAAGGAATAAACAAAGAAAAAAAGACGGTTTTTGTTTTGTTTTTGGGGGTTCCCAAAGAGCATAGCATAAAGATGGCCGACAATCATGCCAACTCCATTTAAGTGAGACATCAATCCATCCATTATCTGCACCGCTTTTCCTCAGTAGGGTCACAGGTGGTGCTGGAGCTGAACTAGTTGCCAGCCAGTCGCAGGGCACATAGATACAGACAACTAACTCGCTCATTCACACTTAGGGACAATTTAGACCGGCCAATTAATCTGACACGCATGTTTTTGGAATGTGGGAGGAAACCGGAGTCCTTGGAGGAAACCCACGCAAGCACGGGGAGAACATGCAAACTCCACACAGGAGGATTCAATACTAAGAGCTCAGAACAGTGCAGCGCACATGTTAACCACGAAGTGAGACTAATTTTATGTAAAATAAATGCATATTTCTCTATCTATGAGTATTTTAAAACATGGACGCTCATGTATTATTACTTATTTTTATTTTTGCTTAGTTTTAATGAATTATATTCGTCCCACAGGGAGGCGCTTTATAACACACACTGTGCCTTTAGTCTTTCACATTAAGGCTGGGCCTCTAACTATCACCACGTGGGCCTCATGTTTGAGACCCCTGATTTGATGAGTAGTGGAATAACCCTGTAACATAGCAGGTAGAAATGACAGTAGAAACGCAAAATATTATTCACAGTACTCGCTACAGAGAAAAGTTCTGCCTTTCCTTGTAACGTGTTTGTCCCAACACTTCCATGTCGAGCGATTGCCTCCCACTGAACTAGGGGCGGGGAAGCCTTGCAGGAGTTTGGAGATGGTCGTCGGGATAAAAAGAGGCCACTGGAGGTCGGGCAAAGGACGACTTTTGATGTGAGACGTTTTATTTTGTCTGAACGGAAGGCGAGACGCCAAAAAGCGCCCCCCACCTGAGCGTACCGCCGCCGTCTTCACGCTCAGGTGGATGCCTCGCCAAAACACAGGTGGCAGTCAAGCATTGAGGGATAGAAATCAAAAGAAGGGATTCGGTTCATCTCGCAGGACAACGGTATTATGTATTTTACTTCCGTTTGGACCGTTACTACAAAGCTGCTCTGCAACGCTCAGGTCAAATTTCGTCCTTTAAAATAAAATGTCATCAGTACAAGACGTTATGTTCTAATTTTTGGGGGGCCTAGTGGATGCTTTACTAACCAAGGCGTGGAAGAGAAGTGCAGAAACACAGATTAGTGCAGTAACTTTGGTCTTTTATTCAGATAGGGTTTTGGTACACGGGAAGGCAGGTACCTGTACGTTTTTGTCGTACAAAGTACATTTATTATGCATTTTAAGACGTGTACGACGTACAAGAAAATCTGTACGGAAAAAACGCGAATTTGTCAATTATGGGTACCATCCGGTGTACACCGACTATCACGAAACAGCAAATCAATCAAGTCAAACGAGTTCGCCGCAGTGGGCTTTATCTCTGTATCGTTTTTTTTTTTATTGCAAACAAAGCGAGCGGTTTGATGCTACTGTGCGCATGGCGCTGCTGCCTCGGATTTCATGTAGTAGTTGTGCAGTGAAAGGAAGTCCGTCTCTTTTTAGAGAACCGGCTTTTTCGGCTCAACTCATTATAGAGAGCTGGCTCTCAAACGGCTCACTTGCTTTGATGCATTATATTACAAATTATTATGCCGAATAAAGAAGTTAAGAAAAAAAAGAAGTATAAAAGGAGAAAATGAAAAAAGACAGGTTTGTGGTTATCCCTTTAATCAGTATGTTACACACAATAATTTAATGCAGAAAATGAATTAATAATTTGAATAAGAAAATGTATTATTCTACTTAATTATATTTGCATGTATTTTTTCCTTCTACACTGAACGTCCAAGCTAATTAATTTCTGAACTGCTTTTTATATTAAACCTCATTCATGTCGAGCAACTCAGTATCTCACAACAAAATTTATCAAAATATATTGTAACATACATATAGATGAGATATATATATATATATATATATATATATATATATATATATCTCATCTCATCTCATCTCATTAGCCGTACCGCTTATCCTCAGTAGGGTCGCGGGGGGGCTGGAGCCCATCCCAGCAATCATCGGGCAGTGGGCAGGGGACACCCTGAACTGGTTGCCAGCCAATCGCAGGGCACACAGGGACAGACAACTCATTCGCTCATTCACACCTAGGGACAATTTGGACCGGCCAATTCACCTGAAATGCATGTCTTTGGAATGTGGGAGGAAACCGGAGTGCCCGGAGGAAACCCACGCAAGCACGGGGAGAACATACAAACTCCGCACAGAAAGTCTGGAGCTGGATTTGAACCCATCATATATATTGTAACAAATATATATATATGTTACAATATATATGATATAACGAAACACATGTACAATATAACGTGTTAAACTACATTAAAAAAATGTTTGAAAAAAAATATGGTTCAAGATTTTTTTTGTATTTTGTAAGGGAAAATACGACAGTTTGCTACATAAAGCAGCAAAGGCGACAGTCCAAGAGTTCATCAGGTGGCTCTCACATATACAACGATAATCCCTCACGCATACTAATACACTTCCATACACACACTATATTTTCTCATAAACTTGCTACGGGATATAACCCATGTGTGGGTCGGTTGTTTGGTTGGATCCATTAAACACTAGGGTCATAGGGGTAAGATTTCCTGTGGTGTGTCTTGAGCAAGTACAGTCTGGTGGTGCCAATCCCTCTCCAGGCCATGAGAGTATAATATTATGAGCGAGAAAGTATAGTAGTGTATCTGATAGCATGTACACTTTTAGAAAATATACTACAATGTGAGTGTGAACGCATAATAATGTGTGTATGAGAGTGTAGTAGTGTGTGTGAGAGAGTATAGTGGTGTGTGTATGAGAGTATGACAGCAAGTGTGAGTGTATAGTAGTATGTGTGTGACGTCATAGTAGTATATTTATTCTTCTCTCATAAACTTACTTCTACACTCTCTCACGCATAGTATTATACTCTCATAAACACACTATTATAATCTCTCATACAGGGAGTGCAGAATTATTAGGCAAATGAGTATTTTGACCACATCATCCTCTTTATGCATGTTGTCTTACTCCAAGCTGTATAGGCTCGAAAGCCTACTACCAATTAAGCATATCAGGTGATGTGCATCTCTGTAATGAGAAGGGGTGTGGTCTAATGACATCAACACCCTATATCAGGTGTGCATAATTATTAGGCAACTTCCTTTCCTTTGGCAAAATGGGTCAGAAGAGGGACTTGACAGGCTCTGAAAAGTCAAAAATAGTGAGATATCTTGCAGAGGGATGCAGCACTCTTAAAATTGCCAAGCTTCTGAAGCGTGATCATCGAACAATCAAGCGTTACATTCAAAATAGTCAACAGGGTCGCAAGAAGCGTGTAGAAAAACCAAGGCGCAAAATAACTGCCCGTGAACTGAGAAAAGTCAAGCGTACAGCTGCCAAGATGCCACTTGCCACCAGTTTTGCCATATTTCAGAGCTGCAACATCACTGGAGTGCCCAAAAGCACAAGGTGTGCAATACTCGGAGACATGGCCAAGGTAAGAAAGGCTGAAAAACGACCACCACTGAACAAGACACACAAGCTGAAACGTCAAGACTGGGCCAAGAAAAATCTCAAGACGGATTTTTCTAAGGTTTTATGGACTGATGAAATGAGAGTGAGTCTTGATGGGCCAGATGGATGGGCCCGTGGCTGGATCGGTAAAGGGCAGAGAGCTCCAGTCCGCCTCAGACGCCAGCAAGGTGGAGGTGGGGTACTGGTATGGGCTGGTATCATCAAAGATGAGGTTGTGGGGCCTTTTCGGGTTGAGGATGGACTCAAGCTCAACTCCCAGTCCTACTGCCAGTTTCTGGAAGACACCTTCTTCAAGCAGTGGTACGGGAAGAAGTCCGCATCCTTCAAGAAAAACATGATTTTCATGCAGGACAACGCTCGATCACACGCATCCAAGTACTCCACAGCGTGGCTGGCAAGAAAGGGTCTAAAAGAAGAAAAACTAATGACATGGCCTCCTTGTTCACCTGATCTGAACCCCATAGAGAACCTGTGGTCCCTCATCAAATGTGAGATTTACAAGGAGGGAAAACAGTACACCTCTCTGAACAGTGTCTGGGAGGCTGTGGTTGCTGCTGCACGCAATGTTGATCGTGAACAGATCAAAGCACTGACAGAATCCATGGATGGCAGGCTTTTGAGTGTCCTTGCAAAGAAAGGTGGCTATATTGGTCACTGATTTGTTTTTGTTTTGTTTTTGAATGTCAGAAATGTATATTTGTGAATGTTGAGCTGTTATATTGGTTTCCTTGATGAAAATAAATAATTGAAATGGGTATACATTTGTTTTTTGTTAAGTTGCCTAATAATTATGCACAGTAATAGTCACCTGCACACACAGATATCCTCCTAAAATAGCTAAAACTAAAAAAGCCCCACTCCAACTTCCAAAATATTCAGCTTTGATATTAATGAGACTTTTGGGTTCATTAAGAACATGGTTGTTGTTCAATAATAAAATTAATCCTCAAAAATACAACTTGCCTAATAATTCTGCACTCCCTGTACATATTGCTATGCTCTCATACACACACTACTATGGTGTTCAAGCACATTCTAATATACATGTACTACAATAATCTCACACATACTAATACCTTCCCATACACATCATAATTTCTCATAAACTTGTTACGGGACATAAGCCATGTGTTGGTTGGTTGTTTAGCTGGATCCTTTAAACACTAGGGTCATAGGGGTAACATTTCATGTGGTGTGTCCTGAGCAAGTACAGTCTGGTGGCGCCCATCCCTCTCCAGGCCATGAGAGTAAAATATCATGAGTAAAAAAGTATAGTAATATATGAGCGAGCATAAAAGCTCATAGAGAATATACTACATTGTGTGTGTGAAAGCAATGTATTGTGTGTTGAGAGTATAGTAGTATGTTTGAGAGAGTAAAGTAGTCTGTGTCAGAGAGTATGATAGTAATTATGAGAGAAGTAGTATGTGTGTGACGTCATAGTAGTGTATTTACTATAATCTCATACAACACTGCTATACTCTTTCAAACTCATATATGGTATGGTAGTGTGTGTGTGTGACACTACTTTACCCTCCCACACACATACTACTATATTCTCTCACACATATTACGATACTCTCATACAAGCAAATGTATGAGAGTATCGTAATGTGTATGTTCTTGCTGTTTATTATATCTGCTATGCTATTGCTATTTATTATATCATTGGGTCTAAAGTCTAGTTGAAGGTTCTGTGAATTCTCCAATCTGAAGATGGGAGGAAGCAGAAGACAAGTGAGTACATAAAAAAGTAAAGTTGAAAAACACGAGACAAAAGGACCTCAAGAAGTGTTGGGGGCGCTTGTTGGTGATGCCATTAGGCGGTGGCGGTGTGAGAGGGCGGCCAAAGCGAAGAATTGCACGCTCAGAGTAAAACCTTTTTGGGAAGCGACAAAGCAGCCGCAATCTCCAGAGCTCATTCCCCTTACCGACCACTAACAGAAAAGTTGCATAAATCCCGCCCCCGCGGCTCGGGGACAAGCGCGTTGCCGCGGCAGCCCCGTGTCCGAGTCTACTTTTCGATTGTCCGCCTGGGAATTGTTGTGCGCTTCCCACGCCGGCCAATCAGATGAGCCGCAAGACGCCATGAACAAGCCTATTCCCACTCGTCGCTGCGTGATGTCCGACCGGGATACTTTAAAGCCGAGCCAGGAAACGCCCACGCTTCTTCAATCCTAACCCGCAATTGTGATCGGCTCGCATGCGGAGGCCATCTTGTTATTGTCAATGCTCTTCATCTTCAGCATCTTCATCATTATCCTCAACTCTCTCCTCCACTTTTCTTCAACACCTCCAACGTATGTTCCTCCTCCATCTTAAGCATTTTCATCCTATATCTTCTAGGTCACTTATAACAAAGTCAAGACCCGCGGGCTGGATGCGGCCCACAAAAAGGTTTTGATTCTTGCGCCAGGAATCACCTGGCCGCAGGGTGTGGGTGCAGGGTCTGTAGCAGGCTTTGGGCTGAACTTGAACTGCCCTCCCAAGAAGATACAATAAATGATGTCCAGCTTGACCTGTGAATACAGTATGCTTATGTGGCGAATATGGGGGGTAAATAAATTATTCTAACAAAAAATTTATTGACCAATTGAATTAAAGAGCTGAGTTTTGGGCGGCAGTGGCTCAGGAGGTAGAGTGCTCGTCTTGGGATCAAGGGATCCCAGTTCGAATCCCGGCTTGTCCGTGTTACATGTCGAAGTGTCCTTGGGTAAGACACTGAACCCCTAATACCCCCAATAAGCAGGTTAGCGCCTCACATGGCTGCAAGGCCGCTATTGGGAAATGTGGAGCACATTGTAAAGCGCTTTGGGAAGTCATTGACTTGAAAAGCGCTATATAAATGCAGATCATTTCATTTCATTTCATTATTCTTTTCAAAACTCATCTCACCTTTTTGGAGCACCACACATGTTTTTAGATCATTATGTCAAGGAAACAGATGAAAAACCTTGTTTAGTTATTCTGAAGGGTGGCTACACACACTTTAGGTGAATTCTTTTTACCGTTTTGATAGTTTAATATGCTTTGATCAAGACACACACACTCTTGGATATACTGGCTTTTTTTTTACTAATCATCTAATGAAGAAGCTTGAATAGAACACAATTCAATAATAAGGGCGGCAGTAGCTCAGAAGGTAGAGCGCTCGTCTTGGGATCAAGGGATCCCAGTTCGAATCCCGGCTTGTCCGTGTTACATGTCGAAGTGTTCTTGGGTAAGACACTAAACCCCTAATACCCCAATTAAGCAGGTTAGCGTCTTACATGGCTGCAATACAAGGCCGCTGTTGGGACATGTTAAGCACACTGTAAAGCGCTTTGGGAAGTCATTGACTTGAAAAGCGCTATATAAATGCAGATCATTTCATTAGAAAATGAAACAAAACAGAACTAGAAGTTGAGAACTTAAACTGACATAATTTGGATAGACAATAACATTGGCTTGACCATTATGTTTGTATTTTGATAGAATTTCCCCTTTTACGTCACACCAATACCAATACCTAGCAACAACGACATGTTCTGCGAGGTTCTGCGTCGATGAAGATGGCGGCCCAGTTTTTATGTCTTCGGCTGTAGAGCGATGAGGAATCCTGGTGGGCTCGAGAGGCGGTTGGGACGAGGACCACAAGATGCGGAGTGTTGAAAGAGAGGTTGACTGCTGGTGGCTTGAGGCTTCTCTGAGGACGCAGGCTTTGTCCTACCGGTTTGGCCGCTAGTTTGATCAAGTTTAGCTGCTGACTTGGCAAGGTTCTCTGGCTGCTTGTTGAGCTGAGACCTGGTCAGGACCGGACAGGAATTTGATCCAGTTCTTCTTTTTAGGATTAGCCCTCTTCCCTTCCTTCCGGCCTAATTCACACTGCTCTTGCGAGGTGAGATGTGTACCAGCTCTAGATTCCGATCTCCTGTGAGGGGCAGACCCCCTGTGGTGGAGTTGTCACGGCAACCTTTTATGCGACCATGCAGCCATAGCCCTCGTCCCCAAGCTCACATTTCAGCAGTATCAGTCAGATAGCATATCTATGTGATTGACTTAAGACACCGTATTCACTTCAGATATTTTGACATTGTTTGGGCATTTTATGACATTGCAAAACGGAATTCTGACCAATTGTTGAATACTCTACATTTATCTGAGCAACATTGGTGTGAGCAACGACGAGATGGCATTCGCTGTGTGTAACGGCGAGACGACATATCGGTCTTCACCAAACAGACAACACTGAAGACCACCCTTGATCAGGGTGATGTCATCTGAGGTGCAAAAAGCAATGGAAAGGGGCTGAGGGGGCACTCACCTGGACCGGTTCTTGTTGCTCACTCTTACATTACTTTAAAGTTTAACATTTTCTCCAAGAAATGCGTGCCTTTCAAAAGTTTTACACATTGTGTTTTTGTTAGAGAGTGAGGAGAGGGATCTTGGAGGAATAATTTCTCAGAAACTGTAAATTACTGTATATATCTTGATTCAATAATGTGGTCATGTTTTAATGCATTAACAAATTATTGTTATAATGATACAAGATATGATAATTTGTTTATATGATTGATTGAATAAGCGACCAAAGTTATTTTGAGGACGGGTCTCTCATAAGCCTTTGTCCTCAACCTGTCATCCCTTTTTTCTTTTCAGGTTATATGTTCATTCTGCGATGTGATGTCTTTGCAACATGACTGAAAAGAAAAATAAACGGGAATAATGAAATAATTCCAATCAATCAATTAATTGTTGGGTATTTATTTTACACCGTACGATACTTCTCCTTGAAGAAAGTGTTGTTCATTATGGGTTGGCGGATGGTTCTTCATATCAATATTATTAATAATGACCTAGAACTTGAATTGGATTGATACTATTGTTTTGGGATCAATACTGAGTTCCATCCACGAGGAGGCTGAAATAGCTCGAATTAAACCCTGGACCTCTGCACCGTGGCGCTGCGCTCCACCCATCCGCCATGCCGTGATACTATGTTCCCAATAGAACAATCACGATGATAAAATTGTAGCGGGCCGTAAAGTTGCGCAAACGTTATACATTTCAAATTCTATCCAATTGAGATTAAACCTTTTGCATTACTGATTTTATTTTTTTAAATATTGGAAAGGTTCTTATTAACTTAGTTATCCAGTGTTTCTTAAGTATATGTTACTGCTTTTTTTTGGTTTTACTTTTGACTTTTGTTCTGAAACTGTTGTTTTATTTTGATTCTGTTAAAAGTTGTTTACAATATTTGCACTTTGACTTCATTTTGGGGCGGCAGTAGCTCAGGAGGTAGAGCGATCGTTTTAGGATTAAGGGATCCCAGTTCGAATCCCGGCTTGTCCGTGTTACATGCCGAAGTGTCCTTGGGTAAGACACTGAAACCCCAATACCCCCAATAAGCAGGTTAGCAGCCTTACATGGCTGCACAGATCACGGCCGCTATTGGGAAATGTGAAGCACATGTAAAGCGCTTTGGGAAGTCATTGACTTGAAAAGCGCTATATAAATGCAGATCATTTCATTTCATTTCATTTTCAAAATGCAGGGGTTTTCTAAAGTATTAGGCATATTTTTACATTTTGACATTAAATACCTCGAAAACTATTGTTATGAAAAAAAACTGGCCTCATCTTTACCCTTTACACCAACCATATCGAATGGATCCACGAGCTATTAAACAATAAAAATGCCAAAGATTCAGTACAGTATGTTTACACACGAAGTAGGAAGAGGAAGCAGATTTCTTCTTTGGGGTGGATGCTGGGTGATCTCACACAGCGCCACCACACGCCGGTAGCGGCGAAAAGAAGCACTACAGCACTGTCCTCTACTCGGAAAAAGGTGCACAATACAAAGTCGAACTTACAAAAATGTCTGGAAATTTTTCGAAATGCTGAAAAAAACGCTCGTATATACTGTTTTATGTAGGTCGAATGGTCATAGGTAGGGGAACATTTGTAGTGTAATATGTTTCTTAGGTTTTCATTAGTATCCAATAGCTACAGTAGACTATTGGCAGCTTTTGAAAAATTGGGAACATTCCATTAGTGTGGCCCTTGTGGCTTGTAGCCCAATTTTTTATCTGGTTTTCTGTCCATTTGGCACCTTTGCTCTAGGTCCACATTTTTCACAACTTTTATCATCTTTGGCACTGACTTTACCTTATGTTGAAGTCTTTTACCAGAATACTAACCTGTGCCTAGATAAAACTAGCCTAAGTTGAGGGATTCCCAAAAGGATTCTTCTTTTCTTCTTTTACTTGGTGACACTTGTTTAAATCACTTTTGTTCCAAAGGTCCTATCTCTTGCCCAATGCGCTCAGACACCATCCCTGTGACCGGTCCAAACATAGTGTTGGACCACAAAATGATCCGGCAAACAGACCGTGACGGCTGCAATCCGACCGGACAAGGCAGGATGGCATCTTTTAACGCCCCCTGCGGTAATTGCAGTCGCCGCGCCCACTCTCAGCAGCTTCCCTTGGGCAAAACCGTTGCATGGACATGTCTCGGATGATCCTGTACGTGGTTCCATTTATCTGCTGCAGGCCAGGGAGTTGGGACGAGCGGGGGACGTGGGGACCGGCGAAGATCCATTGTCTACCCGTCTCGCCGTGTCGTTTCCTGTTAAACGACTTGCCGTCTTTAGACGGTGGCGTGTGGGATGGCCGTCGCCACAGGCTCCCATCGTTTCTATGGTGACCTAAAATCACATTTAGAACGCACGTAGCAAGGACCACCGAGGAAGTGTGTGCATCATTTCGAAATAAGGGACGGCGCCACCAGTTGGTAACGTGTAGAGCAGAACATTCACTTAACTCTTTCAGTGTAATAACATTTACATACGTTTTCAGGAGCATTGTCCCAGAGTGCCAAAATGTAACATTTTGTTTATCCTAAAAAAATATTATAAAGTGTTCTGCGCCGCTCATCAGTAAGTACTAACTCTCTGATTTAAATCTGATAAATCATCATTAAATGGCAATAGTGGCTTTGATTAGATCTTTGTCCACACACTGAGGAGCCCCCACATGCTCGTCTTGCTTCCTGTATCCAGCCATTGAAGGGTGTAGGCGGCCCTGTATGGCGAGTATAGCAGTAGTAAAGCAGTGTGGTCAGAGTAGCGAATATATGGATAAATACAGACTGTTAACGCTTCAAACTTTTTTTTTTTTACAAAAAGATGACAAAGTCCCTTTGTCATCGTCTGGGCTGAGCGTTTCATGCATTGCTATGCTGACTGAAATCATGTGATCACGTCACCAGAAACATCAGGCCTTGCAAAGTTCATGTATCATTAACATGTAGGTTAGTGATGTTTCAAGCAAAGTGCCCACTGGTTTAAGGAAAGCATTGTTCAGATATCGGAGCTATCACAAATTTTAAAAAAGCACTGACGTGAAAGTTCTGCTTGACATGCATCCTTTCACATAAAGCTGTTTTTTTCAGTTTTCCTGGAAACAAGTACTTTCAAGAAACTTAGCAATGTTCAACTGATGTGTACTAAACAATGTTACGGTAAAAGCTAGAAACATACTTTTTTTTTCTAATGAAAAATTAGGGTCCAAGATTTTTTTTGATATGTCCTATGCCTAAATAGCTACAGACTAAATTATCTGTAGGCCTTCAAACGTCAAAATGGCAAAAATTGGCTGGCATTGGTTCTTCTTATTTGAGAAACTTCTGCTATTGAATGAGTTCAAGTTTTTCAAGAACACCTACAGACATTTTGCACACTCACAGGTTGGTTTTGGATTTTCATGTTTCGTATACTGATAACTCTGCAAAGTTTTGGAACTGAGTCAGTTCTGCACCCCCTTTGATAGGTTTCAGAATTTTGTGGACATGTTTTGATGTCCATTGTTTACAAAGCGAGGGTGGTGATAGTATTTTGGTCTGGGATCTAGCGTAAGTATGTATCTCTCTCTTCACAATCTTTCACAGGCAGCCAGGTAGGGTAACCTAGATGTGAAAAATTCCCCCAAAAGTTGACTCTGCAGTTTTGGTTTTGTTGATTTTAGGGATGACTCAACAGCTGCTTTTCAACTTTCAGTTTCCAGTTTTATCATATTTTCTCCTTGGATTCCATGTATCTTGAGCTTAATTTTTTCCAAACAAGATGTATGCGGACAATTATATATTTGGGCTGTTGATACCCCCATATCAGGATTTCAGTCTCCATCTTAGGGGTCAGAAACCTCTTTGATCCAAAGAGTCATAATAGTTAAATATTTTGATGTTTATTTAGAGAGAGTCATACCATATATTTTAAGACAAATTTCAACAAAACTTCCAAACCCACTCTCAGGACAAAGTCTACATTTTGAGCACATTTTATTACACTGTGTGACGTTACATGTTTTGAAAAAAACTATGAGATAGGAATAAAGCCATAGCCTGTGTCCCAAAGCAACAAAAATGGTTACTCAAGGTCGTTGAGGCTCATTTTCAACTTCATTTTTACATAACTAATGGTTTCAAAACAAGGTGCAAGCAGAGTTATCTTGTAAATATGTCACAAAATACTGCAAACAAGGATACTGACATATTTACCTTTGGTGCAGCCGGCACTGAGTAGAGAATTTCTCTGTGTACATAGCTCCGCCCACTCATACTGCTCACCCAATTAAATTCGGCCACTTTTACCGCACACCCAATCAAATGGCTCTGTGTTCTTGACAGGTATTTTTAGGAGTTTAAAGTTTATAATGTGGGATTTTATCATAAAGTGTATCAACAGTGATTATACATTATTTGATGAGCTTCCATGTAAAGGCCACTATCTCGGTATCATTTTTTTCGTTGCAAAAGAAGCAAGGGGTTTGATGCTCCTGTGC